>NC_009397.2:330526-349941 GCF_000002875.2 Leishmania infantum JPCM5
CCATTGCAGTCGCTGCTGTTGGCCGCACTGCCCGACGCGACCGTCACCTCTGACAGCCAACGGTTCCACGACGGCACGTGACTGGAGCCGGCGAGGCCGCGGGTAGAGCCATTTTCCGATTGCCTAAGCGCCCGCAAGTCGCGCACAGCATCCCTGTCGCCATCGGCACCGGCCACCTCGTCCGTCGCGTCGGTGCCGTTGATGTGGGAGAAGCGCTCTGCATCGTATAGGCCTTCGTCGCGCGCCCAGTGCAGCTGCGCCGCCAGATCGGCGCTGTACCAGTCCGTCACCAGAAGAACGTTGAGGCCGTCCGCTGAGCGATCCGCGCCGCCGCCGAGCACCGCACGCGTTAGGAGACGCCGCATACCGCGTGTCAGCGGCCGCTCCGGGTCGACGATGATCAGCGTGCCGATGTGTGCCAGAGTGCCTGCGGGTGCCCTCTGCGCAGTGCGGGAGACGTTGGAGGTGCGCTCTGCAGGGGGCCAGAGCGGTGGGCTATGGCTAGCTGCGATCGAGGTGGCTATCGTGCTCATGTGCAGTAGCGGGAACGTCTCCACTGCCATTCCAAGTGTGTGGCGCAGGTAGAGGTATAGCAGAGCGAGGTTTGTGAACGGGTGATCGCCACCACTCGCCTCGGCGTAGGCGCGCTCGTGACGCTGACGCTGCCGTCCGCGCCGCAGTGCCGCGCCTGCGCCGCCAGCGTCCGACTCGTGTGGGTCGTCGCCGGCGATGAACAAATTCGAGGTGGCTGTCGTAGGGTTGAAAAAGTCGAGACTTGTGTCGATCAGCACCCGCTGCACCCGGGGCGGCGGCTCCACGACGCGAACAGCGAACGGCACTGTCAGCGCGGGCTGCGAGGAGGAGCTGCCAGTGAAGATATGCAGCGCGCCTTCCACGCTCAGCGCGCGAAACAGATGAAAAAGCGGAACGCAACGGTCGTGGTCTGCTGGCACCTGCGCACCGTCCCTTGAATGCTGCTTGTCGTGGCCATCGTCACCGTCGGCCGAGCGCCGACCAGCCGCGGCGTCCTTCTCGCTGGCCGGCGAGCTCTTGCCCTTCTTCCGCCACACCGCCACTGTCTCGCGCGCGACGTCGTAGCAAAGATGCGTGTGCGCGGACGCGGGGGAGGAGACGGCGACGGAGAGGCTGAAAGATGTCGGTGGCGGCGACAGCTGCTCTACCACGTTAGCGCGCGTCTGCGATCTGCTCGCCACCACCGTGAGCTCGGTCGCCACGCGTAGAAGGTGGTGTATCCACCGTTGCTGCGTGCTCCACCGCTTCACAGATGAACACACGGCTGTTTGTGTGTGTCGCGGCCCCATTACCGTGGCCCCCTCCCCAGCCACCTCTCCGTCACTGCATGATGCGCGCGGAGAGGCGCTCCGTGCCGTCAAGTTCAGAAGCCGCGTCGGGCTTGTCGAGCCCGCACGGTGGCGGCTCTTCGCACCCTCAAAGAGGAGAGGACAGGCGTCACACTGGTGACTGCTGTTCCGTGATGGATGACCTTCACGCGCACGCACGTGCCCGCTTACCTTGATGATTACATGCGTGACGTGGATATGCGTCGTTGACCCTCGACGTGCACCTTTGCCACTTGCTGCAGCGGCAGCGTCACGCGTGCCTTGATCTGCGGCAGCGGGCGAAGAAGGGGGGCAGAGGTGGAGAGAAATGTTCAGCAGCACGGGTGTGGCGCCGGGGTAGACTGCTTGGTCGGAGAAGGGCCACCAGTACGCGGCGGGCGGTGCGTCCAGGGACATGCCGGATCTACCCGGCAACGGCGAGTCGCCGTGTGCCTTCCCGTCAGGATCATGAGGAGGCTGACAGCTCTGCGGGGTGCTCATGTCCCCGCTGCTGCTGCTGCTGCTGTTGCTGCAACGTGGAATCCTATAGCCGATGCGCACGCATGTTGGTATGGCGAAAGAGGCGCAGTTGCGCAACGCCTCCGGTGCATCGATGGCCGAGGACGCAGCTGCCTTCGCGACGATGGCGTGCAGCGCGCGGAGCGGCTGCACCTCGCCCGCTCCTTGCGAGAGAATGCTGACTCGCGACAGGCGAAGGTAGCCGGCATAAAGCTTTAGCAGTGGCACACCAGCCAGCACTCGGCGAGGATGCGCCTCTGACGCCGTCGAGGAGGAGTCGCTGTGTAAAGGCGTGGTGGGTGCGGAGTGAGGCCATGGCGGCAGTGATGCGGCGGCTTCTCCCAGAGGAACGGCCGTCCGCAAGATCACCTCACGCACCCGCAGCGAATCGGAAACACGGGCAAGTCGATTCTGACGCACGTCAAGGAAAGAACCACCTCCGGTCATGTTCTGTGCTAATGCTACAGCGGACGTAGATGACCATGCCGCCTCGAGACAGAGCGCCACCACTCCGGCCACGATAGGGGCGGCAATACTCGTCCCAGACGCGGAGCGCAGCTGCAGCGCAGGTGAAGCACTACGTGCCCGTGGAGCCGCAGCGGAGAACGCCGCCGCCGAAACACCTTGGACAGCCCACACGTGTTGGCCGAGAGCGACGAGATCCGGTTTTGCACGTCCTGCACCGAAGGGCAGCTCCCATGTGGTAGGGCCACGCCCAGAGAAATGCGCAACAGACTTGTGACCGCCACCGGCGGCAAGGGAGCTCGCCAAGTCGCCGAGAGTGCGTGACGCCTGCGTTGTCTGTGCCGACCTGCCGTGCCATTCCATCCTCAGGGCACCGACGGCCAACACGCCGGGCATGTCCGCTGGGCTTCGCACGCTGCCGAAGCGCGCCCCGTCGTTGCCGGCGGCCGCTACGACGATGACGCCGTGCTCATGCATCAGCCGGTACAACCTGTCCTGCACCTGCGGGCTACTGTGGTAGTCTTTGCTGCCATAGGACAGGCTAATCACATCCACGGTCTCGTCGCGGCGGCGGATGTGCGCACTGGATGTGTTCCACGCACTGTGCAGGCGACCTGCTTCGCCGTCCTCCGCCTCACGCAGCAGCAGGTCGAGGGCGCGGGCGAGGTGGCGTCGGTTTGTGCGCCCTTGTCTGTCGAAGATACGCAACACGCGCACCGTGGAGTCAGGGGCGAGCCCGATGTACTGATCAGCCAAGGCGAGGTGTGTTTCTCTGTTGCGCCACGCAGTCTCCTCCAGTGGTTCTCTAGGCAGCGGTGCCGACACAGAGAGCTGTCCTGCCAGCACGCTCACACTGCGCGTCCCGTGAGCGCAGCCGGCATCTTCGCACGCCACGCCAGGCACGACACTCGTACAGGTAACGGAGTTACGGCTGCGCTCAGCGATGCCGGCACACAAACCGGTCTCGAGTAACGCCACGCGAACGCCACGTCCAGAGAAGCAGGCGAGGCGCTCTGCAGCGTCCTCGGACGCGACGAACTCCGTCAAGTTTCTGATGCAGTGTGCGCCATACTTACCAAGGTAGTACTTGCGGGGATGTATGCTCGGCCCTTCGGCGTGCGCATCTGTGGAACGGTGTGCAGCCTGCACACTCAGCGGCCACGGCCCTTCCGCGAGAGGGAACGACGGCAGCACCAGTAAGAGTGCGGCGAGAATATGGATGGTGAGCAGCCGCAGGGCAACCACCGCCTCCATCACCACTACCTCAATCGGAGCGTGCTTGTGACCTCACACCCGCGCCCTCTCTGCCAGCCAGTGTTAACACACCACCACCTTGGTCGCTGGGAGAGGGTGAGGGTGAGGGAGTGGCGGTGCAGTGGCTACGCAGCGTAGTCGCGTTTAGGCCCGCGCGCCTCCGTGCGCGCGCTCGTGCGTGGAGGGCTGTGCTGAGCAGGCCGATGCTATGGCCACGAGTAAACGCCACAGGCCGCGCCTTCTTCCGCTGGCGGATGGAAAAAGAAGGAGGTCAGATGAGAGAGCCGGGGGGAGGGAGGGAGGAATGGAGACTGAGAAGGCTCGAAGGTGTGCCTGTGAACCGCACACGGGTTTGCGCGCCTGCGGGGCTGTGTGGGCGCGCCCAGTGCGCAAGGCTCACATCCATGCGTTCGGGGGCGAGAGCACACACCAACACGAGGAGCAACGGAAGCAGAGACAGACGTGAGTGCACGCGAGAGAGAAGTAAGGCGGAGGTGTACGACACGCTATGGACAGGATCGGCACCGAGATGGAGAGGCAGCGAGGACGGTTGCACTGCAACGCGCGAGCCGCGTCGTGACGGGTGTTACAGGGTAGCTGTTCTTGCTGCAGTGGTGGCGGCGTGTGGGGCAGCGGCAGCAGGATGCTCAAAACATTCTGCTGCTGCGCGGCCTGCGGTCGCCGTCGCCGTCATGGCCGCCACCTGTGCGGTCTCTTTGGTCCCACTTGGAAGTTCGCTCCTGCAATCAAGCGAGGTGGTTTTCGCAGGGACATCGGCGGGCCGGTGCGCACAATGCCCGCCTGTGAGGCTCGGCTCGTAGCTAGAGTCTGGGAGAATTAACCGGAGTGTGGCGCCGCCTTCTGTTCCACAGTCAGCGGTGTGCGCTTGGTTGCCTCGCCCCTGCCACTCATGCTCCACACCTCCCCGCCTTCTTGTTGCTGCGGCTGCGCTGTCTGCGCATGAGGAGCATGTCGTGGTAGAGGCCGGCCGCTGTGCAGCTGCTGTACGAAGTGTAGCTCGACAGAGTCCTTGCCACACGCCAGCACACGGTGGTTTGGCCAGCCACGACGGTCCTATGAGGAGGCGGCCGATGATTTTCGTGGAGATGACGAAGACTCTTCGATGACGCTGTCGGTCTCGCAGCGGTGGTGGCGGAGATGGTGGTGGCGTCGGTAGCCATCGAGAGATGGATGCGGGCAGTGCCGCTCATGCTGACGATAACAACCCAAGAGCGAATACAGGCTGCATGCCCACTTATCGAGCTCCGGGTCAGCTGGGGCGACAGAGTGCGACGACGAGGAGGCGGTGGCAAATCCGGCACCGGCGCTGCCGCAGTGCCTCGGAGGACATGCATGGAACAGCGGTCGTTGCAGCCGTCGTGATCGGGGAGGCTGCAACGTTTGGGAAAGCCGCTGGCGCAGGTGACGGCGTCACGAGTGAGGGGGAGGCGTTCGCGGACATGGGGCGGGCTGGTGGCCGCTGTGGTTGCGCAACTCTCGCACCATCGTTCTCCTTGTTCCAAGAGGCACCGTTGCAACGAGCTAAGGCAGATATCACGGCGGCCGGCGACACCAGCGCGGCACCGCCTGCAGCGCCTGAGGCCGGGGGAGAGGCGACAAGGAGCAGGGGCATGGTGACCGACCGCTTGCTGCTGCGCAAGTCATCGTCTTCGGTGAACAGTCCGGCGCGCACGAGGGCCGCGAGGGACAGCGGTGGGCTGTAGAGTAGCTTGAAGAGACAGATGTCAATGTCTTCGAAGTTGCACGGCCGTGCGCTGGGAGGCGACGTCATCATGGCAGTGCGCAGCACCGTCGACGGTGGAAAGAAACGCGCAAGAGATGAAGAGCAGCAAGACAGCTGGCGAAGAGCAAGAAACAACGAGCGAGCGGCTGCTGCATTGAAAGACACCAGCGGGTGCAGCAGTGAGTCTAGATCGGAAAGGACGAGAAGATGGAAGCAGGAGAGGGAGAGAGACAGTACACGATATATATATATATAGAGAGAGAGCGAGGGCATCCATGTGCAGCCCTCTCACTCAAGCGCAAGTGCGGTGAGCGGGTGTGTGGGAGGCGCAGAGCTGCGTGGAGATGCGAGTTGTCCACAGCACTCGCCGAATGCCGACGCGCATTGCTGCGCGCAAGCGCCGAAAAAGGAAGAACATGAACAAACACGCCATCTCCCCCCGTGCCCACGAGTGGGAGGCAGCGTTATCGGCCAGCGGTGGCGCGTTGGCATGGATCCCGGCGCTTCTTCGTTTCGCTGTCGTTGGGGGGGGGGCAAGCAACGCTGGCGGTGTAGCTGGGCCAAGCTACACGTGTGATTCCATGCGGGGAAGGCGTCAGTGTCCTTCTGTTGCGTTCGCGGAGCTGCGGGGCGTTTGTGTGTTCGGTGCGCGTGTGATGGGCGCTTCTGATTTACATAAAGAAAGGGAACGTGAGCAAGACGCAGGGAGGGCGTCACGTATGTGGGGCCCCGCTGCCACTGCGGCTGATAGACAGAGTCGGAGGACAAGACATGGGCCTGCATCGCACCTAGAGACACACCTCGCAGGCTAGGAAGGGCTCAAAATCATCGGCGGGGCCTGCGTGTTGTTCGTGAGCAGCTGCATCGCCAGCCACCGCAGCGGGTTCTCCGGCTTCTGCTTGGCCAGAGCCGCCAAGGTGGGCACCAGCGCCTGCTTCAGATTTGCCTGCACGTACTCCCGCGACACGGCCGACGTCGGCACATCCTCGGCCAGCATGCGAGGGAACAGCAGTGCAACGGACTTCTTTGCTCCGTTCGCCGTCAGCGACGTCCAGAGGGGCAGCTTGCGACCCTGCACATGATGCTCCCCCAGGAACGCGTCCAGCGCATCGGCGTCCTCGCCGAACAGCTGTGTCTCGATGAAGGACTGCAGCAGCTCATGGCACTTTGTGCGAGCCAGGACAAAAACATATGCCGTGCCTACCAGGTCATGCGCCGCCGGCAGCAGTGACGTGGGAAAGCCGGTTGACGTCGGCGCACCATCAGCCACCGCCTGTGCAGGAGGCACCACAGCCGGTGGCACAAGCGACCGGTCCAGCTCAATCGCCATCTTCTCTGCCATTTCGCAGTTCAACAGGCGCAGCTCTTCACGCACAACGATGAAGCCGGCATCGTAGAGCTTATACCTGAGGTACTGCACAAAGTCTTGCCTGCGAGCGAAGGCGGGCGTGACGATCAGCAGTGCCTTACTTACCGTGCCGCCGAGCGGGTAAGAGCTGGCGGTTTTGCTGTCCACTGCAGACGCCATTCGCTAAGGCCTTTCGAGAGGAAGAGGTGGTGGTGATGGTGGCGGTAGCGTGTGTGTGTGTGTGTACGATGCCGTTGGCCCAAAGAGAGAGAAGACGACTCCTATGGGTCTGAGACGGAGACCGAGAAACTCGCGGAAAACGAAGGGAGACTGGATTTCGGTTAAGCGCGTCAAAGGCGCGGTCAGCCAAGGGTTTGCCGGGAGAAGCGGGTGGAGCGGGGGGGGAGAGTGGAAGCAAGGGGGGGGGGGCGTGGTTCCGCGGAGCGAGCACCAACCGCACTGTCTTCACAGCCGCCCTTTCCTCCTTCCATCGTGCATGCGCGCTTCGTCATGCGATTCGCGGGAGAGCGAGTGCGAGTTGTGTGTAGGTAGAGGGAGGGGAAGGGGGGAGGCGGAGTGTTGCTGGCCATTGGGCTTGAGGCTCCCAGATGATCACCACTGCTCTGGATGCACGCTGCCCCCCTCTCTCTCTCTCCTCTGTCGGTAATGTGGCGCTCTCGCACGTGTTCGTTGTTTTTTATGAGCTTTATCGATTTCTCCTTCACATTTGTGTGTGCCTCCCGTCTTCCTCATCTGCCTCCGAGCCCCCTGTCTCCATGGAAGGGGCAGGCCGCGAGGGCGGAGCGTGCGTGGATGAAAGTCAGATATGCATCAGGGGCCCGCTCCTGCCGCCTCCTTTTCTCGCCTCGTACTCTCACGGGGCCAACAGCCACGAGCATGCTGACACCGTCACGTGCAAACGCGGTGGCGCGGTGAACGCCAAACATTCTCCTCATCTGCATCGTCACTGAAGACGCACACACACACACACACACATGCAACAACACGAAAAGAAAGTTCCCGGTGCGCGAGGGTTCATCTGCGACATGAAATCGGGCAGCACTTGGAGGCGGCAAGGCGTTTCGACGTCATCACAGCCACCGCCACCACACGACACACACCCGCATCCACCACCACGCCTACAGAGGTGCTTCAAAGACAGCGGGGCAGAGAAAAAAAAAGGGCCCCGCTCCAACTAATAGCAAGAGGGCGAGCGAGCGACAGAGAGCGACGGAGACGGGAGAGGAGTCACGCACAGCTGACCAGGCGACGACGACGAGCCGGACAGACGGAATGAAGGGGGGGGCGCCCAAGGATAGACCGGGAGATCCGCAAGCGTGACCAGGGAGATGCGTGCAACACGACAAGGCACACTTAAGACCACATGAACGAACCAGAAGTCTAAAACCGCCGGGCCCTTTCCTTCACAGCGCGTCCGGTTCTCCGGATACACCAAACCCCTTACCCTCCGCTCTGCCCTCATAAAAGCCCCCCACCCCCCGACTGCGTGGTGCGAAGCAGCAGCAGCAGCAGCAGCAGCAGCCGAAGCACACGCCGGTAGAGCAGTGCGCCGACTCCGTCATCGGAGCACGGCCCCAGCCCCAAACGCTGCCCACCCGCCCGCTGAGCGGGTCGCCTCACAGCCGCTCCCATTGTGCCGGCCGCCACGCGGTGCACCCGCCCCATCGGGGGGGGGCACTCGGGCCTCCCCACACCAGCGGTGGGCACGATGAGGGCCGGGGGTGGGACACGCTCGAGTCGTGATGACATCTCGCCCATCATGTGGATGGCACAGACGTGTTCACGGTCGCAGGTTGCTCCGACGCCACGCCATCCACGGGCCTCACCGCCACCACGCGCAGCGATGTATCGTGCAGACCTCCTTTGCGTCGCAGGCACTGGACCCTGTCACTGCCAGAAGTGGATCGGCATGGGCAGGGCTGCAGTGTGTGTGTGTGTGCTTGTGTGCGTGTCGCTCACACGCGTATGCCGTGAGTCACCAGTTGCCTGCTTCCATTCGCATTCGCATTCGCACGTGCTTGTGCGCCCTCGTACCTGCCAACACGAAGAAAGGGGGAGCAGCGACGCTGCTGGCAGCTGAAGCGCCCTTCTTCCTGTTGGTACCATGAGCCGTTAGAAGTTGAAGATGTTATCGGCGGTGTAGCCGATGCGCTCCAGGTTCGGCTTGATCGCCATCTGGACCATCGGTGGTGGGCCGCACATGAGCGCCATGACCTTCTTGATCCCGGCGTTCTGCGGCACGCTGTCGCTGCCGAGCATGTCGGGCACGGGCAGGTGCTTGCGGAACATCTCCTCGCAGACGTAGCCAATATCGTATTTCCACTCTGGCGTGGCCTCGCGGTCGATGGTGTACCATACGTGAAAGCGGCTGTCGTTGGCGGCCGCCTCGTCCAGCTCCTTGCGCAGCAGGATGTCACGCTCCGTCTGGTTGCCATACACAAGGAACACCTTTGTAGGGTCCTCCTTGTTCTTCTTAATGGCGTGGATGATCTGCAGAATCGGGGTGATGCCAGTGCCGCCGGCGATGGCCGCATAGGCGTCCACTTTCTCCGTGACGATGCCCTTGCCCGGTTTGTGGATGCGCGAGGTGCCGTTGCCCAGGTAGATGAACTTGCCCTGCGGCCCACGCATTTCTATCTTTTCGCCGAGCTTCATGTGATACATGTACTGCGACAGCCGGCCGCCATGCGGGAAGCTGGGGTGCACGCCGGCGAAGTACACCTTGATCATGAAGTCCACGTAGCCCTTCTCGTCGTCACTGGAGATGGGAGTGTAGGAGTGCGTGACTGTCTCCGTCTTGCCAGCCGTCGTGCAGTCGGCGCGGAGCACAATGTGCTGCCCAATCGGCAGGCCGAGCGTCTGCGTCTCGTTCTCGAGGGCGAAGCGGAAGATGAAGGTGTCATGGGTCACCTCTGTGCGCTTGATCAGCTTAAAATGCTTGAACATCGTCGGGTCCATGGCCACCTTCGTCGTGCGCGTAAACATGAACGCAAAGAAGGCCGCCATGCTGAAGGCGATGATGACGAGAACGCCGACCATTTTCTCTTTAAAGTAATATGGCAGAGAGAGGAGGGGGGAGGGGGAGGACTCCGTGGCGGTGTGGGAGAGCGCCACAGAGAGTCAGAGAGAATATAAAAGTGGGCGAGAACGCACAGGCGATCCAAAAGAATTCACTAAGGAAGAGAAAACGGACAAACAAAGAGCCGGCTTTGGTGGCCGCGACGATAATACTAACGATGAGTGCGCCGATGGAGAGGTGGTGGCGGTGGTGGTGGTGTGTGGTGTGAGGGGCGATGGACTTGATGAGAAGGAATCTGAAGAAAAAAAAATAGCGTTTTCTAAAAGGGTAGGCGGGGAGAGAAGCGGGTGTTTGTGAGGGGTGTGTGGTGGTGGGAACAACGCGGCGGCACGGTGATGCGCATCAAGAGTTGCAGTGCGTGTGTATGATTCATGTTTGGTGATGACACACACACACACACGCACATGCATACGCACTCTCAGTTCGCCAGAAGCCACGAGAATCTCTATCTCTCGTGGCCGTCGTCGGTTGCGGTCCATACATGGCAGAGCACCGTCCGTTTCTTCCTTTTCTTGGTTTACATGTTACTGGCCAAGTCAGTGGCCGCTACCGTCGAGTGTGAAGTCCCGGAAGGCGCGGGAGGTGTGCCATCCACAACAAACGCAGAGAAACACCCCCCCCCCCCCAGCACACCAAACATCCGCGAATCAAAGGTGCCTTTCACTACCGGCACAGGGGAGGCGGAGCAGAGAAGATGCGCAGCAGAAGAGCGAGCGCGGAGAGCGACAACCTCTCTGTGCCCTAAGGAGGAGGATCGTGCGAGGTAGTAGGGTGAGGAAGACAGAGCGATCAACGATGACGAAAGGAAAGACGAGAAGGATAAGGGCGCACGGCGCCCCTCCTGTTACAGTTCCAGGCACGCGTAAAGAAGATACATGGCCAGGTGCACACATTACATGCATACACACACACATCGGTAAAAGGGAGGAGGCAGGCATGATGCGACATACGCACCCGACACATGCATGTCGGAGAACATATATATATATATATAATTATATAGGAAAACGCAGACGACGCCACCCCCCAAGGGGGATTGAAGCCATTATCCAGGAGTTTCAACACTCCCTCGCTGATGTGCAGCCTTCCAGCCCTCCCCCAACGCCTCAGCTTCCCCCTTCTCTTCAACAGGTCCCTTACTCCCTCTCTCTTCATCCATGCGGTCAAACAACGACCCCGGAGTAGGAAGGGAGAGGGAGAGGGAGAGGGAGGGGGAGGAGGAGGGGGAGGAAAGGAGGCACATGACTGCCCGCGCTACCTTTTATGGAGTTTTCCGAAGGATTTGATCAACTACGCTTAGAAAGCAGCTGGGCAGAGAAGGGGCGAAGGGCTCCGCAGAGCGAGACGCTCCCCTCTAAAAGGGATGAGGGGGAAGGAGAGGAGAGCGCACGAGCAACGACAACGCGCGCCAGTGCAGCTTAAGACGAACACGAATTTATTATAGACGGCACGACCTTGGGCGGAGAAGCAGCCTGTCCGCGGATGCGTATTTTGGTTTCCCTTCTTTTTTCTTCGCGCCCACCCGCCCTACACGTGGCGGATTCACAGAGGGGAGGGAAGAGGTAGATGCATGATACGCGATAACAACGAGCGAAACAGAGACGAGATGGCTGGGGAGGGGGAGCGAGGGAGGGAGAGGGGGGGGGATACCGAAGCACGAGACAAGGCGGGCATGTGCCCGGGTGGGGTCTATCAAAGGGAGAGAGAATCAGGAGGAGGGCGGAAAGAGTAGGAGGCCACGTCCAACGTGGTCTTCCGTCTGCGCCTGCGCCCCACTCCTTCTTTTTTCTTTTAGTTTGACCGATGACAAACGTTACACAACGTATAGGAACACGGCACCAACCGAAAAGGAATGTATCGTACAAGAGATGCGCATACGTTTTAGTGATGGCTTTCTTCTGATCCCCGTGAGAGATTCGCGTATACGTGTGCGTGCGTGTTTCGTGAGGAAGGAGAGGGGCAGGGAAAAGGAGGGAGTTGGCAAGGAGAAGAGAGCCCAAGAGAACAGAGGCCCACACCAAAAAGAAGACAATCAAGACACGTTTTTGCGCGTGCAAGAGATGGGAGGTACACACAGAAACACACAGACAGATGGGCAGACCGGCAGTGTGTGTATTTTTTCGTCGCTTTCACCTGTGTGTATGAGAGGGGAAGGGGAAGGGAGAAACGACAAGAAGAGGCTCGGCGAAGAAGACATGAATGAATAAGAAAGAAGAACAACAGAAGAGAAGAAAATGACCTTTTCAGCACACGAACAGGAGCCGCAGCACGAGCGGCGCCTCTTCGCAAACGCCCCCCCCCCATATATATATATATATATGTACATAGCAACAGCAACAAATTAGACATATATGTATATAAATAGACATAGGCTGACAGGCGTCATTCCATATACATATATGTTTATACATATATATACATACACATATACATAAGATATACATGCGAGCAACTGCATCTCCCACTCTATATGTACCTACACGCGGGTGTGCATGCATTATTCCGACGCATACATAGAGACACAGACGCCATTACAGCAGCACACACGTATATGTGTGCGTCGTACAGCATCGACAAAGACGGACAAGCAAGATATGCCAGAACGAAAGGGCGACAGCTGGTGGATCGGGCGACGCACGCAAACGCAAGACGCCGCGAGCCTAAGCTAGTGGATTGCACGTGTGCGTACCGCGGAAAACTGCAGCTCCATCCGAAAAAGACAGAAGCCACAATGACACACCAGGGGAAGGGAGAGTAAGGGGGGGGCGAAGGCGGAATTACGTACGATGCAGCCGTCTCAGCCTTGGCAAGGCGCTTTTACAGCTATGGCGCGTCATCGGAGAAGAGCTCGCGGATGCATGAGTCGATCTCGGAGCGCAGATGCGCGTCCTTCGACTCCCTGCTCAGCCCAGCAACGCCATGCGCGGTGACAGCAACATCAGGGGTGGATGTAGCCTTCATGGAGGCATCGCGTGAGCCTCCGTTTGTCGCTGCCTGCACCGCAGTCTTCGCCCCTGCCGCCTTCACGGCTGCGCCTGTGAACGCCATCGATGAGCTGCGCGCTGACGCCGCCGCGGCGGTCATCTGCGCCTTCCATAGAGGGGTGATCATGCTGACTTTCAACAGCGAGGGGTGGCGCGGCGGCGCCACTGCCATGGGTACTAAACTTTGGTCGTCACTCATGGGGCACTTGGCGGCCTCGGCTGATGCACCCGACGATGCGGGCGGCGCAGGATGGGAGGCTTGCGTGCCGTCTCTGGCCAACTCTCTCGCCAACTCTCTCGCCACGTCTGCCCTCGCGTCGTGGTTGTGCAGCGTCACTGTCGCCGACGATGATGTCGCTTCGGGGTTTATGCTACCGTCTTCGCAGCCAGAGACAACTTCCACACCAGCGGCGGCTGTCTGCATCTCACCAGCATCTTCTTCAGAGTCCTCAGGAAAGCGGAAGGTGGCGGCAATGCAGTAGCCATTCAGGCTGTCCCCCCTCGTCGAGTCGCCACACAGATCGCCATGCAATGTGCCGACGCTGCTCGTGAGCTGGTCCGAGGGGAGTAACGGCCGCTTCTGCTGCCCGGCGTGGTCTGTGTTACCCGGCGTCGCCGTGTCGGTACCGCCACCACCCCGCTCCTCCGAGGCGGCATGCGCCGCCGCGTCGAGAGTCATTTCCTTGCTCGCGGCCGCTAGCACCATGCCATCGGCCTCCAACAGATCGTCATCGAGGTCGTCCTCAACACCAAAGCCGTGGACGTCGCCGGCGACGCCGTCGTCGTTCTCGTCCGTCTCGCGCTCGACAAACACGACTGTCCCGTCATCGCAGCGCATGAAGGTGCCACCGGCGAGCGCGATGCCACCGCCGACGTCGTCATTGTATTCTCGACTTGCACACCCGCCGGGCTCAGCCGCCGTCGTTGATGCCACACCGCTACGCACTGCACGAGAGGTGAAACCCATCTGGAGACCTAGCTCCCACGCCTCTTCCACCGTATCGGCGTTAGAGAGCAAGTAGACGTAGAGGGCGGCACGCAAGCGGTGCCGCAGCAGCTCCCGGTAGCGCCGGCGCAGCGTCTCTTGCTGCGTCACCGTTAGTTGTGTCCAGGCGAGCTGCACGTCCGCGCTATCGAAGAATGGGGCGGCGACGCTCCCATTCACGGACGCCGGCACACTCACGCAGCTCTCGGCAGAGTTTGCTGCACATGAGACGGTGTGCCCTCCCGCCGCTGCTGCTGCGGCGCCCCAGCTAGCCCTCATGGGGAACTGCAGCTCCGACGTCGTGGCGGTGCCGGAGGCGTGATTGAAGGCGGGCAGGTCAGCGCCGAGGACTCGCTTGCGATAGGACCCCATAATTAGTGCTTCGAAGTAGTTTGGGAAGACCAGTGTCTTCTCGCTCGGGTGGGCCACCGGCAGCAGCTGCAACGTCGCGTCGACACATGCGCGTGCGACCGCCTCCGCAGATGCTGTGAGGTACGACGAGGCCGTGGTGTGTGAGTGGTCTTCATCAGCACCCGCGAGCGACGCCGTCTCTGCGCTGACAACGCCGCCGCCCACCATCGCCACGCCTTCTGGCTGGGTCCCGCCCGACCCAGACGGCATACACACAGGCGGTTTCGCCTTACCGCATCGCGGTGGTGCCCTGGCGAATCCAGACTGCAAGACCAGACGCAGCGTGTCCATCTGCGAGCGACGCGTGCGCAGGCTGTGGCCCGTAATGAAGCGCAGAAGTAAACGCTTCTCCTTGAGGGGGAGTTCGTCAAGGACGCGCAGAACCGACTTGCGCGCAAAATGACGGTCGCCGCGGAGCTGCGTTGCCGCCCCTCCAGCGGCGCTGCTGCCCTCACCCGTTGCGTCGTCCTCCACGAGCAGCATAAAGGACCTCCTGAAGGTGAAGTCTTCGTCCAGGTGGTCGTAAGAGCCGCACAGCACCTCGCGCACGGTGCGAGAGCTACACTGGGCGAAGAGCGGGGTGTCGAGCAGCGGTGTCTGACGCATGCCTTGCAGCACGGCGGCCCAGAAAGCGTGCCCGGCCACTGTGCCGTCACGTTGGATATTCCACATTATGGAGAGGCTGACATCGATCAGCTCCTTCTTGCGCTGGTGCTGGCGCAGCGCAACGGCGGGGCTGCCGGAGATGCACAGGTCATCGAGGATACCGCGTCCGACGGTGCGCTTGTCCTCCGCGCCGCTAGCCAAGGTGGCAGCCGCCTGCTCCTCCCGCTGAGTTTCTTGGCGGGAGTGTAGCTCTCGCAGCCCTTGCAGCAGCTGCTCGCGCAGCGTCGTGTTCGTCCAGTCGGGGTACAGCAGGGACATATCAGCAGTGGTGAGTTGCACGGCGTCGATGGGCAGCTCCAGCTGCACCGCAAGGCCCAAGATGCGGAAGGCCAATGGCGGCAGAGGAAGGGTGAATATTTCCTCATTTCCAGCGGACTGCCCGAGCAGCCAGCCCAGCAACACGGGCACCTGCAGCGCCATGGCTGGCGTGATCACGGACAGCCCGGCGGGCGCCCAAGAAAGCGGCGGCGCGCCGGGGGCGGGAACGCCGGCGCTAGAGCTCTGAGCGAACTCCGGGTTCGTCCATACGCACTCACGGCTCACCTCGCGCGTGAACGGCGCGCAGTGCCGGCGGTGGTGGAGGACACCCACGACACTCGGCGTGCGGAGCGACGCAGCCTCACAGGGCGCAATGCTGTTTGGCGTGTCCAACACGACGAGAAACTCCCTGGGGTTCGCTGTTGCCAGGATTAGGCAAATGCGGCGGCGCTGCATCGCAGGGACGTGCACGTCAGGCAAGCTCTCCTCCGTCGGTTCGACAGCAGGAGCGGCGGCGACAACCGTCTCCAGAGACACGGCGCGAGAAGTCTTCTGGGAGCGTGGAGGGGGCGGAGGGGCCGCGCTCGAAAACGCAGTCGCAAAGAAAAGCAGAGACTTCCTTTTATGCCGTATCGCGGCTGCCAGCGTGGGGTAGTGGCTGCTGTGCGCGCGTGCGTGGGACTCGTTTGAGTCCACTGATTCCTGCGCGCTGAGCACGGCTGCCGCTGATGCTGTCTGCGCTGCCTCGCTCACTGCGATACTCTGCACCGCCGTGGACGATCGCCGGTTCATGAAGCCGCTCGGGTTGCAGAAGCTGGCCTGCACACTCATCGCCGTCGCGGCTGCTCGGCCCTTTGGCGGGTTGCCCCAGCGAATCGTGAGCTCATCGCCCTCGTGCACCGGCGCTTCTACCACTGTGGTGGTGATGCAGGCATCGCCTGTCTGCCCCGTTGCCGTCGCTGCCGCCACCTCATCTGTCGCTGGCGTGCAGCTGTGCGAGTGGCTCAGCGACACACGCCGCCATGACATGATCAGCGCTAGCCGGTCATGGTACGTCTTCAAACGCTGCACCGTGGCCGGGGAGCGGTCTGCAAGCTTCTCCACCCGCAGCATCGCCACGCCGCCGGGCAGCGGGAAGGCGTGCACCTGATTCGTGATGTTTACACCTGGCAAGAACGGCGCCGCGGACTGGCGTGCGCACAGCTCGTAGAAGTCCTGCCGCTGCTCCGTGGCTATGCCTGGCGTGGCTCGCACTGTCGGCTTCGCGTGGAAAGAGTCTTCATTTAAAGTGCTGCTCCAAGAGTGTGCCGGCGCCGCCGTGAAGGAGGGATGGAGATGGTAGGAGCGCTGCGCTGACATCGGTGCGACGGGCTTCTCTGCGGCGGCAATCACTGGCACGACGGGGCTGCCTAGCGTAAGTGTGCTTGGCCAGCTCATACCACCTTTGCGGCTCGCCGGCGACGACTCGATCGCCGTTGGTGACAGGTGCAAGCTCCATTCGCTGGTCGTCGTGCCCAGCACCAACACGGACAGCTTCTTCTCGTCCTGCGCACGCGCCGAATCTTGGATGAAGTCAACCGCAGACTGCAGGGCGTCCTCTCGCAGCACCGGCCCGAAATTGAGCGGCGTCTGTCCGGCCGCCCTGGCATGCACCGAAAGCATCACGTGCTTCGCACCTGTGCTGAGGGTGTATAGAGGAAAAAGCGGCAGCCACTTCGCCATCTCCACTGGACAGGCACGGCCAAAGGGCAGAAGGCCTGCGGCCTGAAACAGAACCCGCCACGTGCAACTCACCGCCCGCGCTGTGCGCACCAAGGCCGCTGTCGACCTGTGCGCCGCCAGCGGGCCGCTCATTAGCAGCGCACCCATGTCCACGATGAGGGTGGCAGAAGGCACCTGCAGAGCAACGGCAAGGGCCACATCATCGCCGAGCTTGCATGCGTCTCCTGCCTTGCCCTCGCTGCACACGAGGCTAAAGTCGCCCGTCGCATCTACTGCGACGGGAACGGGCAGGGACGCTGCGTTGCGTGGCGCACTGCCGGCTCGCTCGCGCCACGCATTCGTAGTGGCTGCCGACTCCGAGAGACGGGCGGTAGCAGCCGCTACCGGCGGCACTGCAGCGACGCTGATACTCGAGACAGGCGAGGGGTGTGGTGCAGCTGTCGGCGTGCGCCGCTCCGCCCGCCGCTGCTGTTCTTCCCGTAGGGCATCCGCCATCATGCGTCGGTCATCGGCGCGGATGCTCTCGCGTCCGCCAGCGAAGAGGAAGAGAAGCTTCATGAATATCGACATCGCGACCGTCAGCATCGGTGGCGCCCCTCCACTGTTCTCCTCCTTCACGGCGAAGGAGCTGACAATGAACAGGTTTGGGTACTGCTTCCGCATAGTGGGGAACGCGTCGTTCATGAGGATTTTGTAGCCGGTGCAGTACGCCGTCGCGAACCGCTCCATCGTCTCCACCACCTCGTCCGAGGCGGTATGGCCTGACTTATGCAGCTCACGCCAGCGCGATACACAGCCAAGAACGGCACCAAGCGCAAACGACGACATCATCTGCGACGCGAGGTTGGACAGCTGGCTGATCCCCAGCAACAGTGTCTCGGGCGTTCTAAAGCTGTGGTGCCCACTCAGCAGCGCGACGCGCTCCGTCATAGAGACAAAGAAGTCCTTCTTGCGGCGCGCGTGAACGCCGCATCCAACGTAGTTCTCCGGGATGGCGGCAGTGGGTAAGAGGTAGTCGTGATTCAGTCGCGAGTTGATGCCGAGCGGCATGCTCTCGGCGAAGATGAGCATGTAGCGAAGTGTGATGTCCTTCGTGTCGCTGAACAGCCTGACAAGGTCACCGCCCATGGCAGCCAGCGCGTCTTCACGGGTCTGCGCCGCCTGCGCTTCCTCCTTGTTCATGGCTGGCAACACGATCTCCTTCTTCGAAATCCACGTACCACTGCTTTGCGGGTCCGCGGCAGAGCTGTCGTCTACGCAGCCAGGTAGACGCACCGGCACTGACGTCGTGGCGGGCAACAGAGCCGACATGCCAGAGGAGTCTGCATCGGAAAGCGCGGAGGTCAAGAAGAACCGCAACACCGAGGACGGATTCATCACCCGCAGCTTGCTCTCAATTCCCCGCACACGCTTCGCCAAAGACTGCAGGTAAAAGTCCACCACGTCGTCCTGCTCGGCGATGGCGGTGAGATCCGACATGGAGAGTGGCCGCGGCTGTGGCGCTGGTACCCTGGTAAGCTCCGCCAGCGGCTGCGACGGGAGGTGCGGGAAGGGGACACGGTCTGGCACGTGTCCCGTGACGCTGAACACGCCGTTCAGGTTTGCCATTGGAGCTACGGTGTCCATTGGCCGCGATGTGAGCGGCGTCGTCGGCGCCGCAGCGCCCTTGCCCGTCTCCGCCACTGTTTTGTTCATCTCCGTCGTCTCTTCGCTCTCGCTACCGAGGCCGTCGTCGCGCCCTGCCGCTGTGTGTGTCGCCAACGACGCCCCGGAAACGGAGACGACGCCCATCCGCGTCTTCACACTGCCTCTGCTGTCGTCGTCGCCGCTCCAGTCCGCCTTTTCGGTATTGAACAGGTGCGGTGCGGTCTCGTCGCAGACATCTGTCGTCTCTGCGTCATCCAAGCTCTTCATCTTCGAGTAGCTCGCGGCGCGCTCCGCATCGCCGTGGTCATCTCGTTGAGGCGCCGCTGTTGTTGTCGAGGACGCAAAGCCGCTGATGCCCGTGGCGCCTCTGACGATGGTGGCACCGCCATCGCGGCTCTTCACAGCGCTTGTGTGGTCGAGAACGCTGCCGCGTTTGCGAGCCACCAGTGCGTCGCGCATCGCCACCCACGACGCGGTCAACGCCGTCGCTGCATCGGGGTGGTGGTCGACCACAATCTGGCGCAGAGGAGCGTTGGCACCGCCGCTCATGGCGCCCCTGTTGTTGACGCCCACCTCCTCCAACATCCTCGCCGACACCGTCTTGAGCGACTCAGCGACAAATATGTAGTCACTTATGGAGAGAAAGCCCGACGCCATGCATTCCAGCTCGCCAACTGGCGCATTCAAGACCTCTTCCGCTCCCGCGACGCTGGCGGCTTCGCAGAACTCCGACTCGCGGCGCTTGTTCGCCTGAGCGGTGGATACGGCAGTGGTGGAGCCATAGACGTGTCGCGCGCCCGTGGAGTCGGCGCCAGAGACCTTGTCGATATCAGAGGGATTGAGGGCGAGGGGGACGAGCAAGCGGCTACTATCCATGTGATCTGGGTAACTGATGGCGACACTGGCGCTGCCGCTGCCGTGATGATGCCCGCTGTCTCTCTGGGGGGTCCCTGTCGATCCGCCAGTGTAGCG
>NC_009397.2:350042-454635 GCF_000002875.2 Leishmania infantum JPCM5
TTTTCATCTTGCGGGTTGCCAGCTTTGGACGCTAGACTATACGGACGCGATAGAGGCGCTGCGGCGGGCGCGTCGGCCGTAGCACTGGACTGCAGCGGTTTGGTCGGTGTGACGGCCGTTGCTGGCGCTGCGGCTGCTGCGGTCATGGTCTTCGCCGTCGATATCGGGCATTTGCGACGCGCGTCCGGCTGGATAGCCGACACTCGGTGCACCTGCCCTTGGCCCATGTTCGTGTGCTGTGCAGCGGAATACTGAGTGAAGCACCAACGAAAGAGAATGCAGGAGTGAGCGCTGCGTTGCGCTTGCACGGAAAGAGAGCGAGGGAGGTAGGAGGGGGGGGAGGGAGGAAGAGCGAAGATGTTGGATACCGACCATGTCCATTTCTACGTCATACAGCACTACCTGGGCGTCAAGTCGAGCCCACTCCCTCCATCCGCGTGGTGCGAAGCAGCAGCAGACACACACGCCGGTAGAGCAGGTGACCTCACAGCCGCACCCATTTTGCCGGCCGCCACGCGGCGCACGCCCCTCTTCTGGGTGGCACTCAGGCCTCCCCACACCAGCAGTGGGCCCTGTGATACGACCGCAAGGAGGGGCGTGCCCTCCCCTCACTCCTCAACGTCATCAAGGCGAATAGAGCGATGTCAATGAACAACAACAAAAAAAGAAACGAAGAAGGTGGCGTGCCTGCGTGCGCCAGAGCGCCTGTGTGTGTGTGTGCGCGCGCGCGTCTGTGTGCACGCAGAGTACTCAGCGGTGCTGGAGGGTGGCGGTGGCAGAAAAGAGGGAAGACGCTAACTTGCTTTGCGTGGCACGCACAACACCTCGCGTATCACACGTGAGCAGCAGTGCGTCATGAGCGGACTCTTCGCCAGGGAGGAGGTCATGAATCCGCGAGCCATGCTCACCCACAACTCCTTGTTCTTCGCCCTGTGGCCGTCACGGCGCACGGAGCTCCAGGCAAGGTCGTTCGCGAGGTAAAGCGTGATGTACTCGCGGCGCGAGGGCAGACGCGCGTGCAGCTGGTCGTCGCTTCGGCTATTCAGCACCAGCGGAGGGGCACTGCTCTTTATCGCCGTTGTCTGCTGTCTCTGCTGCTGCTCACGATACTCTTGTATTGCGTCCTGAACAGGCACGTGCGCGCCAAGCAAGAAGGAGGGCATAAAGCTGCCACCGCCACCGCTATCGTTGCTCATGTCGCAGCTGCTGCGGTGGAATGCGCTTCCCGTGCGGTTGTAGGCTTGGATCGACTCCAAGTACCCGAGTACGCTCACCGGCGTTCTGGGTGTGTTCAGCGAGCGGTCCAGCGGAATCGAGGCGTTCGTTGCGTCGCACGATCGCTGATGCAAACGGAGCTTGACATATTGCGAGCCTTGCCGACGGTGCTGCTGCTTCGACGACGATGCCTGAGAGTTCGACTGCTGCTGCAGCAGCGATGCCTTGCCCTCACTAATTTCGTCGGCAAGACTGTGAACGACAGGGAAGATGTGCGAGTCAGGGTTGCCCAGGCCGCGCATGTGTAGGAAGGCCACGTACTGGTGATCCGTCATGTTCAGAATTTCGTAGGCGGAGTTCAGCAGCAGCGTCGGGCTTAGAAGGTTGCCATCCGCCGGCTCCAGCCACATGAAGTTCTTGAAGGAGTAGTCACCGCTCATTATCGCCTTCTTCATCAGTAGGAATGCCAACGGCGCGATCGGAGCCGTGAAGTGCACGCCGTTCGTGATGGCGTTACCGAGGAGAACGCCGATCGAGTAGTAAATACTGTGCAGCGCCTCCTCCGTGTCGCAGAGCAGCCCACTCGGAACAGGATGGCTGCCCCTGACTGCCGCTGCCGCTGCTGCCGGAAGTGTGAGCTCATTCGCCGCCGCCGCCATGACGTCTGCGAGTGCAGGGCGGCTGCTCTTGCCGCCGTCCTGGCTCCAGTCGCTATTCAAGATGGAGGCGATCAGGTTCGGATTCGACCAGCACACCGTATCATCGCTCGGGTCGACGAAGGTGAAGGCGCTCATGGAGGCGCGTTCGTGGCCGATGGTCAAGATGCGCAGCGGAACTGCGAACGGCATGTCCAGCGCCGTGACATGCAGGACCACCTCTCTGTAGTACGCGTTGTGCCTGTCACTCTCGTCCTGATTCCCGGCCGCCGCCACCGCGCTCAACGAGTTGCTCCCGCTCATGCGACACGATCGCCTAGCGAGTGGGCTGCACGGCAGCACCTCGAGCACTTTCCACTGCACACCAATGCGGCGGCTAACCTTTTCATGCAGGTCGAGGACGTCGTGCATGACGCCTTGGTACACGTGCGCCGTCTCCAGCACGGGGCAGCCGCTGCTGGACATGGCCATGGAGTCGTCCTCCAAGGCGGTGCTGTAGGCGCCCGCGTGGCTGTGGAGAGATGAGACCGTGTCACTGCTGTGCTTCTCGGGCTCATCAATGGTGGCCAGGTGCGTCCGCGCCCTCGCAGCTGCCGCGTTGCCGCTGTTGTCGTCCGCGGTCCCAATCGCACCTTCCTTTCCACTCATCAGCGCGTCCAACGCATCATTGCCCTCGGGCACGCGGGGGGTGGCGCCGGTGAAGTCGGGTGCACTGGAGGTGCGCGACTGCTGCTGCGACGAGCTAGACACTCTTGTCGCATCACCGCCGTCCGCCGCCGACGTGGCCACGCGCTCTGCCATGACGGAGACGAGGTCGCCGGCGCAGAAGGTTACCAACGGCTCGCCAGATGTCCAGCGAAGCGTCAAGAAGCCCTCACTAGGCAGCAGCTTCGGCACAGCGTGGCAGAGCGCCGGCGCGATATCGAGCCGGTCAGCCTCAATGTCGCGAGTCGAACAGTAGAAGGTGGTGCTCACGAAAGGCGTCAGCTCCGTCACGCCGTGTCGGCGCGTCGTGGCCTCGTTGCTGCAGCGCACGTACAGCTGCATCTGCGGATTCATGCAAGTGTACACGTCGATGTTGAGGTTCTCCTCCATCAACGTGCTACACGCGGAGGACGCGTCGGAGGAGGCCGAGGAGCTGCGGCACTCATCTCTGCGAGCCTTGCCGTCTGCTGTGGTCCGTGATGGGGAGACACTGGGGGACGTCCTACGCTCAAAGGCCGTGCTCTTTGACCACGAGGCACCACTGCCGCTCATCGACGGCAACATCGGTTCACTTGGGCTCGCCGACCGCTGCGTCGCATCCGCGCTGGCCATGCCGTTGTTGCTGTCTGCGTTGCAGGGGGAGTGGCCAACAGTGAAGTTCGGCTCGAAAAAGTAGTTGGAGATGTCCGCCATGCCTCGGCCCATGACTCTCGTAAACGCCGTCGCGAAGGAGAGGAGCATCATGTCTTTCTGCAGCGTCAGCGGCACTCGTTGGATGGCGGTGACCTGGGCGGTGTAAAGGTAGAGGAGGACGCGCTTGCCCTCCGAGTTCACCGCGTAGAAGGGGAAGAGCGGAAACCACTCCTTGATATTCTGCGGGCAAGCGTTACCGCAAGGCAGGGCGCCGACGGCCTGGAACAGCACGCGCATCGCCCCGCAGCACTCGTCCATCTCCATGAGGGTGAGCGGCGGCTTGCTTTGGTGCTGCGGGGCGAGGAGGCCGTGGCTCGACATGATCGGCATGCCCATCATGCACCCAATCCAGCAGATGAGGTTGAGAATCGGCACCTCGAGCATGGTGCTGAGCGCCACGTCGTCTGTGATCCGGTTTCCTCCAGCCGGCACACGGCGGTCATCTGCGACGATGCTGCGCTGGCCACCGCCGGTCAGGAACATCAGCTTCAGCGCTATCCCGCTCAGCAACCGCGTCACATCAAAGTCATCTCGCTCCTCCGGCGTCGCGGCCATCTCCAGGTAAGCGAAGAGATCGGGGTAGCAGTCCCGCAGCTTTTCCATCTTGGCACGGTTCTCGCTAAGGAAGCGCGATACCAACTCGTTCGCCAGCACCGTCAGCGACATCTCGCCCGTGACGACGTCGCGCTTGAGCGCCTCAAGCTTCTCCACTGCCTTATCCGCGTACGTGTGCACAGGGGCAGCCTTGCGGCCAATCAGCCGCTCGAGTGTGATACCGAGCTGCGCCGCCTTTGCCTTGTCACGGAACGCCTGCCGCTTGCACAGCACATCGGCGATGTGGAAAAGTACTGTCAGCACCATTGACGAGCACGCTGTCGTAACGACCAGCCCGGCGTGGCGGACGGCTGAGTAGAGCTGTTGTGTGGTCTGGATCGGGCCCTCCTTGTCCTCGCGAGTAAAGAGGACGAGGTCGCCGGGGTCAACGTTGTTGTGACCGTTCATGTTTGATGTTGCGTTGCGGTTCATGTCGGCCGGCACGCGCCCATTGAGAAGCTGTCGCCGCGACTCGATGGTAACGAAGAAGGAGAGCGCGTCGAGGTCGCCTTTCTTCTTCTCCTGGTACGCCACCTGCTCGTACACGACTGGAGTGGAGCTCGAGAAATACTGACTCGGCAGCGAGGAGACGATGGCGGCAGGGACTCGCGCGGCGATGAGGTCGAAGCAGTCGAAGCTGGTGGACACGGTTGTCTGCAGGCGCATGAGCAACACGCTCAGCGGCTCCTGGCGCTGCACCGTCGTTGTCGCGTCGGGGACGCAAAGCCGATCAGGCTGAGAAGTGCTGGCGCGGCCAAGCAAATGGGCGTCGGCGCTTCTGTGGTTGCCGTCCTTGCCGCTGCAAGAGATGCCATCCGACTCGACTGCAGAGACTCCAGCCACGGCGACTTCGTGGCAATGGTTGCCCGCCATCAGCGTCTCCCGATTTCTCTTCCTTCCACGGTGGTCGCCCTTCGCCATCAAGGCGCCGCTCAGCTCCGTGAGGCACTCGCGCAGCCGATCGTAGCACTCCCGTCGCTTCTGGTTCAACTGCAGCACCTCTTCCCGGCTGAAGGAGACACAAGCGGCCTCCTTTGGCTGACCCCACGACCGCCAACGATCCCTGCCGAGCACGGAGAGCATCACCGCGTCGATGTACCACTTATCCCTCAGCTCCGTCGTCAGAAAAGGTGCCCAGAAGCGCCGCATAAGGGCGTAATCCTCTCGGGTGAGGAAGCCGGAGAGCACACACTCCAGCTCCCCTTGGCGAGGGACGAAGATGCCGCGAAGAATGTCACGTGCCTTGCTGGTCATTCGCCGCGGCTTCACGGCCGCAGATGGGCTTTGCGAGGCGATGGTGCCACTGACCGACTGCGACGGCGCCAACGCGTTGGGGCTTGGAGAAATGGAGAGCCGGCGAGGGGCGTTGCTTGCCTCCTCCACGGCGACCAACACCCTGCGGCTTGACTTGTCCTCATCGCGTCCGCGGCCTCCTCGGGCTTTACCGTCCACAAATAGCGAGGAGGGTTGCTGTTGCGGCCTCTCTACTCGTTCAGGTGCTCCGAAGGTGCTCAGTGATAGCATGGAAGAGGTTTCCGGCGCCCGTGGCTGCCGGCTAGACGGCAGTGGCAGGGCACTCGTGCGATTGACGAGGTTTGAGGGGTAGCACAGCGGGTTCACTGAAGTTGATGCGGGTAAGATCGGCTCCTTGCTGTTGCGTAGACCACCACCGCCTACGCCGCGTGCCTGTGCATTGCCCATTTCGCTTCACTTCCCCCCCTCCCCTCCCTTCCTCCTCCTCTTCGTCTTCGTCGGCTTCGTTCCGCGCGTGGCAGCAATGACAGCCGCGACCAAGAGCTCAACGACGACACGAGGCCGCCGAACTCGTGAAAGGCGCCCCTCGCAGGGATACACACACACACACACAGATATATATTCCCCCCCCCGAAAAGGCCACGCAGCACACACGCGGACGGAGACGGAAGAGGTGACGGTAGAAAAAGATGGGCGGGGCAGCAGAGTGGAGGCAAGTGCGTCATACAACGGCAGCCACTCGTCACCACCACACGAAGAGACAGAAATGAAGGAGGAGAAACAGACAGCGTTGGAGGGTGCAGGTGGACAAGATACACACACACACGAGCGACGAGAATATGCGAGTAAGGAGTCGGTACAATGTCCACGTCTAGGTGTAGGTGTGCGTATGTATAAAAAGATGTGTGCGCGTGTGTGAGCACGGCTCTGCGTGAGGTTCCTTCGGGCTGTTGTGGGGGGGGGGCTCGTCGCCTGTTGGCTGCAACGCAGGTTTGTTCCGCTTTTCGGCTGAGAAGCTCAGCGACGGAGACAGAGCAGCGGACGGGAGAGAGGGAGGGGTGGGGTACGACACCGGCTGGAATACCCGACGAAGAGGAGGATGAGGAGGAGGGAGCAATAACCCATGCACCTCCCCCAAAAGCAACAACAAAACAGAGGTAGGTGAGGCTCACCTGAGGCGGCACGCGATGCCACCGTCTGCCTGCGCAGCCGCAAAACGAAAAGCGAGTACGAGCACGGGCCGAGGTGATGGAGGAGGGAGAGATGCACAGCAGAGACGTGAAGACACACACACAGACAGACAGAGACACGTGTGCAGAAAACAGGTCGGCTAGCAGGAGGGTGTTGCAGGGGGGGGGGAGGGGAGGGGCATCGACTCAATTTCCTTCGTCTGTTGCGTGCGGGTCGCCCCACCTCACCCTCTCTCCCTCGTCGCTCTTGCCGGCAAGAGCGAAGAAAAGGCGAAGAGGTCCACACCGGCCAGCCGCGAAATGCCGCCAAACACAATGACCGTTGTCCCGCCGCTCTCCCTTGTGCGTCGCGCTTCGAGAACTCCGTCCTTCACACCTCCTCTTTCTTTAACGTGTACGCTCCTCGCCCTTGTCGACTTACGCCTTCGCCGTCTTTCTGGGGCGGCTCTCGGCCGATGGCGCAAAGGACGAGCCCGCCACAGGCACGGCAAGGTAAGGCGTCACTCACCCACGCACAGACGCACGACACACGGAGACGAAGACACAACGCAGAAAACCGTCGAAGAACGAAAAACGCAACAACCGGAGTGTGGAGGGTGGTGGGGGCGGCGACGGCGGCGGCAGGGGGGGGGAACGAAACAGCGAGTTGACGAGGAGCACCGCACGACCCACGCAACAGCAGCATGCTAATTCACCAGCGAGCGAGAAGGTAGACGTGTAAAAGGTACGACAGCCACGCCAAGTCGAACACGAAAAAGAAGACAACACAAGAGAGGAGAGTCGTCGGTGAGGGGAGGGAGACCCAAGGCAAAAGAGAAACAGGGGAGCAAGGGGGTGGCGCACACGCACACACGCACACTTGTTTAGGTACAGGAAAAAGACAAAATGCTATGTATGTGCGTGTGCGTGAAAAAAAGCGTGAATAGGCGCACACGCGCCGTCTCTCACTGCTCAGAAAAGGAAAAGGCCGACGAAACCACAAGAGATGCTGGAGGGGGAGGAGGGAGGGAAGGAATAGAGAGAGTGCGAGCGAGACGAAGATGACGGGAACAGCAGCCACAGCAACAAAAAACGAAGAGATCCGGTACAAAATAAGTATGAAAGAAGAGGGGGAGAGAGAACGTGAACGTGAATGATAGATTAGCAGGATAAAGAAGGTTGCAGGTTCCGATGCAGAGAGGCACAGGGATAGGCACAAGAAGAGGGCTCGTGGCGGCGGTGGCGGTGGGGGCAGAGTACTACTCCTCTTGAAAGGGTGCGGGGAGAAAGCGTGCGCTGCCCTCAGTGACGATGATGGCGAAGAGGCGCTGAAGCAGTGATGTGGTTGCACAACAACCACAACCACAGCAACAAAGGAAGATGACGGGCACGAAAAGTTGAAAAGGAGGTGGAGGATCGAGGAGGCTGTTGTCGTGGGCTCGCCTTTAGCTTACCAAGCAGTCGGAATGGAAAACTAGCGCGTCAACAGTCGGGGAGAGGTCGTTCTGTGTTGTCTCCCCCGAACCCCACTCTCTCCGCCTCGGTGAGTGTGCGACACTATCGCGTGCGAGAGTCGGGAAAGCAGAGAGAGAGAGACGCACACAGATACGCCCAGGCTGGCGCGATCGCGATGCGAATCTATTTTGATTTTGCGGCCCTTGTACAAGTAAGTGCTCGTTGCTGTTTTTGCGTGCACCTCCCTCCGTAGCTCCGCGCTCTGCTGCTGCGTGGGGGCAGCGACTTCGGTCTTCTCTCTGTATATGGCGACGCTCGCACACCAGCACGCCCCTTGCCGTTTCTGTGATGGAGAGATGCGACAGAACGCAAGGATGCGCGAGAACAGGAGCGGCAAAGGGGCAAGCGGCAAGCGCCTTTCTGCTCTGGTCCGGTACGCGCAGATACGGGAACAAGGAAAAGAGAGCGTGTAAGGAAGACGTTACACACGGCACCAAGAGCACAAGCGAGTGCGGAAAAGTAGAATGAGCGCTTTTCGCTTTATGCATGACTGATGCGCGTGCGCATGCGTGAAAAAAAAAGCATGTGCGCCCATCGGGAGAGGAGGAGAGCAGAATTAGAAGGAGGAGGAGCAGGATGGCGCTCGTGTAACGCATTACGATGGGTGTCTCGCCCCGGGGAGCGCTTACAGCTTCAGTGCGCATGCGTGCGTGTACGCACATTTCGAGCGTTCGGTTCCACAACCGTCTCGCCACTCTCCTTTCTTGCGCGCGCCCGGCCCTTCTTTCGTCATTGGTGAGAGACAATGAGCACCGTCCGCGTATCGGTGTCGGAGGAAGAGGGGGTGGGGTGGGTGGATGGGTGCCGCACGGCGTCGGCTGCGAACGTGTTTGTGACCTCTGTGGAGTGCGCCATGCGCGGCCACTCCGCCGACCGCCACCTCTCCCGCGAGCACGGGCGCACACCTGCGCATCGCCGCCATTTTCGTTTTTTTTTTCTTTTCATCTTTTCACCCTTCTCGTTCCTTCTCTCACTCGTGCTCGCATTGGCCACTTGTGCGCGCCCTCTCTCGGCTGTTCCACATCACCGTCGCGAGAGCACGGGGGTGCGTATGGGCGTGCGACTTTCCGGACAGCGGGCACACGCTTCGTGGCACCCACACCGTAATGACCCACGGCGATGATGGTTTTGCTGGCCAGGCCACCGATCAAATCAATCATCGCGCGCAAAGACGGAACCGCACACGAGCAAGCCACGAGGCACCAACAGCGGCAGACCCACAAAACACACGCGCATGCATCCATAAAACGAAGAAGGCGAAGGCACATACAACGGAGTGCACAGAGCGAGCGAGAGAGAGAGAGAGGGGACATGCCGAGCACGCCTTCACGGACACATCAGAGGCAGCACAGGTTCGAAACAACAATAGAAAAAAAAGAAGCGAGGGCGAAACGTTGTCACACGCACACACTGTCGCACTGATTCTCGCGCCTAAGCACAGACATGCGCATCTCCAGTGCGCCCGCTCGAAAATCGGTGGAAGAGACCGAGGGAAGGTGTGTGTGTGTGTGCGTGTACGAGGAGGACGAAGAAGGTAGACACAGAGAAGATGCACACGAGAACAAACAGCCAGCAGCGCCGCCCAGTGGTGTCTCGTACTTCCATCTTCCCACTCCACCCTGACTTCGTGCGCGCCCCCCTCCTGTGATGGGGTCTTTACAAGTAAAAGCGCGAAAACGTCGACTTGTCCTTGCGGTACTGCACATTTTCCTTGCCCTTGATAAAGTCGGCTTGGCACACCTTCATGCGGCGCTCACGCAGGGCCAGCAGCCCGGCCTCTGTGCAGATTGCCTTCACATCCGCGCCGCTCATCTCATCCTTCGCGTGGATAAACTCGGAGATGTCGACGTCTTCGGCGAGTGACATGCGGCTTGTATGGATTTCGAAGATGCGGCGCTTCGTCTTCTCGTCTGGGAAGGGGAACTCAATCTTGCGATCGATACGGCCAGGGCGGATGAGGGCCGGGTCGAGGGTGTCGATGCGGTTCGTTGCCATAATCACCTTCACGTCGTTGCTGCTATCGAAGCCGTCCAATTGCGTGAGCAGCTCCAGCATCGTACGCTGCACCTCTTTGGTGCCGCTGCTGTCCGTGTCGTAGCGCTTCGTGCCGATGGCGTCGATTTCGTCAATGAAAACGATCGCTGGCGAGTGCTCTTCCGCAACCCGGAAGAGCTCACGCACGAGCTTGGGGCCCTCGCCGGAGTACTTCTGAATCAGCTCCGACCCCACCACCCGCAGGAACGTGGCGCTCGTGCGGTTCGCGACGGCTTTGGCCAGCAGCGTCTTGCCGGTGCCGGGGACACCGTAGAGAATGACACCCTTAGGTGGCTTGATGCCTATCTCGTCGTACAGCTCTGGGTGGGAGAGTGGAAACTCGACCGCCTCCTTGATCTCCTGGATCTGCTGCTCCAGGCCACCAATGTCCGCGTACGTGTCCTCCGGCGCCTTGTCCACCTTCATGACACTCACCAGCGGGTCGACATCGTCCTTGAGCACGCCAACGATGCTGTGCTGCCGGTCATGCAGCAGCACGCTGCATCCCAGCTCTAACTGCTCCTTATCTACGAACGACATGAGGGGCACGTAGTACTCGGTACCAGAGATGGAGACGATCGCGTGCGAGTCGTCCACTGCCTCCTCGAGCGTCGCCACCTCCAGCGGGGTGCCACGGATGTCCTCGACGCGCTTCAGCTCCGCCTCGTAGTGGCCCATCGCACCCTCCTCCAGGTTCGACTGCGCGTCGCGCTGGGCGTTGATCGTGCGCAGGAACTCCTCCTCTAGGAGGAGGTAGTCCTTGCAGCGCTCAAGGCGGTACTTTCGGAGGAGGCAGGCGCGGTTCGGGTAGACCTTCGGAATACGCGTGGCCGCGTCGGGGCCACGCTTCTTCTTGCGCTTGCCGATCTCCGGCGCCACAGGAGGTTCCCACTTCTCTGGTTTGCCGGCGCCAGGCGGCTTTGGCATGTTCTGCCCCATGGTTCCCTCTCTGGCCAGAAACGCGTCGTGATCTGAGATGGCGTGTGGGTGTGCGCGCACTGGGGATGGGGTGTGGTACGGAGAGGGGAGCAGCGCCAATATATATATATATATATACGTGTGTGTATCTGTCTAGGCGCCTCTGTGTATCTGCATGTAGATGTGGCGTAGCGATGAGAAAGAAGGAGAGAAAGAGGAGGAAGAGAGGGGGGAGGGTAGAGGCTGAGATATGTGGAGAGAGCATCCGCAGACTATGACCACAGTGCGCAACCTAAGGCGCACTGCTGTAGGCATACGCGTGTACGCTTGTCTGCGCTGAGGTGACGGACGTGGTAGGAGAGAGTAGGTTGCTCAGTAGCGGGCGGACACAACCAGAGATGAAAAGAGGGGCAGAGAGAGTTGGTAGGGGGCCGGTGTTGCGCTCGCAGTGCCGCTAGCAGAAACGCGGCTCGATACGGGGAGTATATGCATACGTCCGTGGCGACTGCAGCGAAGCGTCAAGATCCGTCGCTAATTCACCCTGTCATTTCCCAGCGGCTCCCTTGTGCGAATGGTGGGAGAGTTTGAGGCTGCGCACACGCCACCCCTGTACGTGTGCACACCGCACAGAGGTCGCTTGACTCTTTCGGTCACATGTTATGCTCATCTCCACGTGTGCTTGCTCGATACGGCGACACGCCATAACGAAAAGCGCACGCACGCGCGCATACACGTGCCATCTCTCCCCCCCGCCACCACCACCTCCGCGAGCGCAGAACGCTTGCCATACATGCTTCTTCTTCCTGTGTTTGCTTCTCTGCAAGAGCACCGTTACGCGCTAGCCTTCCGCTGTCCCTCACCTTCTTCTGGTGCCACCTGAAACGGCAAACTGCCTTCACGCCCATGACGCGCACCGGCGCCCACCCAGGACGCTTGGGAGAGCGGGGACAACACACACACACACACACGCACACGTGCGTACACATGAGAGAGAGAAGAGCATCACAGAAGAAAGAAGTGCTTCACACGACGACGGTGACAACAACAACGACCCAACCAACGTGCTCACACCTACACACGGAGATCGACATTTACGCACCCACACCCGCACAAGCGCGCACACACACACACACACACACGCAATCAAGTCCATACCACACAACGAGACAGAGGGTGCTCAGACTCACGTTCGCTCGAAAGGGAGGAGGGTATGGGCTGCCGATATGGAGAAAGAAAGGGATATCGCGTAGCCACATACACACACATAAAATACTCACGCCGACGACACGAACGGGACAAGCATACAGAGAGAGAGCCAGCCATGAGCGAAACAAGGAGAACGGGGTGAGGGATCATGTAAAAAGAAAGTTAGCGAAAGGCAGTTCGTTGCTTCTTGTGTGGGGGCGCTGTGCCGCTTGAGTGCGAACGCATGTGCACATCCGCGTGACCTTGCGTGCTCGTCGTCTCTGCGCTTGCCCTCCTCACGGAGGAGGAGGCGGAGGAGGAGCCATGACGAGGCGGCAAGACGTGGGCCCACTCGACCATAACGGTCGAAGCGCATCATCGGCCGCGACCAAAGCCGAGCACCGCTCACCCGATTGAAAGAATATGCACAACAGGCACACTGGAAGAGCAACGGGAGCCTTACACGGCGTCCAGCCCAAAGAAAACAAGAGATGCCGTGAGCGTACGGAGTACGGTTCACACAAAAGAGAGCTCGGCTGATGATTAGGCTCACCGCTTTTTAACAAGAGAGAGGAAAGAGAGGAGAGCATAAGCCTTAGGGTGGAATATCACAAAGGAGGAAGAACAGAGGCGTTAGTTGGTTGGCTGCGTGAGAGGGTGACGAGACCACCACCACAGACAGAGAAACACACACACACACACACAGACACACAGCCACACACAGAGATGACGGAGAGCCACCCATCCGTCAGGCAACAGAGACACGAAAAAAAAAAACGAACAACGCGGCGTGGACGCGTGCGCAATGCCGACGTCACAAAGCCAAGAGAGAGAGAGAGAGGACTTCATCCGTTTCTGTTCAGAGAGAAAACGCGCACAAGACACGCGCATAAGACCTTGGCTCTGCACACATGTGCCCTCCCTCCTCGTCCCGCCTCTCTTCCGCTCGCGCCTTGTTTGCTCGGCGTTGCGCTTGGAAGAGGGTAGACACCCCAACGTGGTTTCGTTCTACTCGCGCTTCACTACTGGCGGCAAGGCGACGGACGGCTCACCAGGCAGGCACTTGCGGCGTGCCGCGTCGTGCTCCTTGTAAGTCTCGTCTTCGGCGGATAGGATGCGCACCACCGATACGCCGGCGAGGCGGCTGAGGTTGTGTGTGACGTTCGACAACATCACGGCATCGTCGATGACGGGCTGCGTCGACATGGCCTGCTCCCCGTACTTCTCTACGTTGCCTTTGACGAAGGACATGAAGGCCATCAGGGCCTTGCTCATGATCTTGGTGTCGCGGGCGACAACTTGCTTCGCCATATCCTCCGGGAATGTGTTGCCGTTCGCCTCGTAGAGCTCGTGCAGTATCTCGAGTGCCTGCCGCTGCCAGTCCGTGTACTCGCGACGCGTGTATACGATGACCTCCTCGACCGGACCGCGCTTCTTCGCGTTCTTGATCACCTGCGACCGAATCTCCTTGAGAGCGATCGTCATGACCCGGCTTGCGACGATCAGCGAGTAGTCCAGCTTCGCCGTCGGCTTCGGGAACGGCTGCGTGACGACAGAGCCCTCGTGCTGGAGGATGTTCTGCCACAGATGCTCCATCGTGTGTGGCGCCAGTGGCATCATCATCAGCGCCACCACCTCGTAGTAGCGGCGGCCGAGCTGCGCGTGTACGTTGAGGTCGTCGCAGTACATCTTATACTGACTGTACTCGTTGGACAGCTCGTGGAAGGCTGTGTTGAGCACCATGCGGAACTGCATGCGGTGGTAGAAGCCCTCGGTGCGGGTGATGATCGTGTTCATTGTGTTATTGAAGATCTTGTCGAACTCGTTGTAGCCGCCGCTGCGCAGGTCGGTGCGCTCAACCGTCTCCTTCGCCTGCTCCAGCAGCGTCGTCATCTTCAGCACAAACCCAGCCGCCGTCTCGCGCACGAAGTTGGCGTCGTCCATGCTGTCACCGGCATCGGCGCAGGTAAGACGCGTGGCGTCAGCGCCGTACATGTCCATCGCCTCACGCAAGGAGATAAAGTTCCCCCTCGATTTGGCCATCTTTTCGTTATCGACCTGGATGTGGCCGTTGCAGAAGATTGCCCGCGGCCACTTGCTCTCGTCCGTCGGCCAGATGGCGGCGTGGTTGTAGAGGAACATCGTCAGGTGGTTCTGGATGAGGTCCTTGCCCGAGCAGCGCAGGTCGACAGGGTACCAGTACTCGAACTCGTTGCGCATCAGCTTCAGCGACTCGACCGGCATCCTCACCGCACCCGCGACGGTGGCCGCGTCGCCGACGCCGTGGTAGATGTACTCGAACACCTCGTCCGTGAACATCTCTGGCGCCAGACCGTACGGGTTGTCCGCCTTGCCGCACAGGTCGGTCGAACCGTCGGCGCCGACGTTGAAGAAGCGGTCGATCGTGTAGTAGGCCATGTAGATGGTGGAGTCCGACAGGCTGTCAATGATCATCGTGTGAGACGCGTCGCACGGCAGGTAGGTGCCGAGACCGAAGGTGCGGCTGCACGGCCAGTCCGCCAGCCAGTTCAGCGTCTCCTCGAAGCCGTTGCGCACACCGGGGAAGAACATGTCCATCTTCTTGATGTGGTCCTGCACCAGCTTCTTCCAATCGTCCTTGCCATACTCGAGGTACCACTGGTCGCACAGCGCGACGACGCACTCGTCACCGCTGCGGCTGATCACCTGGCGCACCGGCTCGTAGTAGCGGATGCACTGGTCCGCCGCCTCCATGTCACGATGCGTCTTCACCTTGGCCTCGCTCACCTTGACGCCGGCGTAGGGGCCACTGATCATGGTGCCGTGGTAGAAGCCCTGCTGGTAGCACACTTTCTTCGCCTCCTCTAGCAGCTCCGTCGCGTTCGGGCCGTTGATCTTGAGCTTCTCGCACATGAACTTGGCGCCCTCGGTGCCCAGCTCGGGAATGTCTATGATCGGAATCATCGCGAACGGCACCACCCACTCGTCTTTGATGCCGAGCTTCACGCGGTATTCCGGCTTGTTCAGCAGCTGGGTAAAGTTGATGTAGTCGTCCGGCGAGTCGGACGGCACAGACATGACGACGCCGGTACCCTTCGCCTCCGTGATGGTGGCCATAGGCAGCGTGTAGATTGTCGTGTAAGGCGCCAGCGGGGCCGAAAGCGGTATGCCGACCATGCTTGCTCCCTCCACCTCGAAGAGCGGCTCCGGATCGGTGCCGACCTGGCCGTTTACGTAGAAGTTCTGGTACGCTATATTGCGCGCGGCGCGGGCCGTCATGATGTAGACTTCGTCTTCTCCCTTCGCGTTGCGCACGTAGTACCCCTTGTAGTTGAGCTTGTTGCTGACCCAGCAGTTCGTCTGACCGATGACCGTCTCAGGACGGAGTGTGGCGCCGGGCAGCACGACGTTGCGGTCGCCGATAATGTCCTTGTGCTCGGCGAAGCACGGCTGCGCGAGTGGGTTCTGGACGATGAGCTTCACCAATGCGTACTCCTGCGGCAGCACACCCTCACCGCTGGCGCGATCGTGATCGGCGCACGGCTGGCCGTCGCGCGGCGAGTACACACAGTAACGCTTGCCGTAGTTGAGCAGGTTCTCGCGGCGCAGGATGTTGAACTGCCACCGCACGAAGCGGTCAAAGTATGGGCTACGCTCCGTCGTCATGAAGGAGCGGCGCCAGTCGATGTGGCAGCCAAAACTCTTCAAGTCCTCCATCGCGATGGGCGGGAAGTAGTCCAGCCAGTACTGCGGGTCGGCGAACTTCGCGATCTCCGAGTCGGGGATGCCCATGCTCTGCATGATGAGCCACTGCGGTTTCGCCGGCCCGCTCTTGCCGCGCTTGCTCTTGTGCTGCCCTAGCGCCTCCGTCGGCTCCTTGACCACCATCGCCTTGGGCTTGTCCTCGAGCAGCTCCGCCGGGAACTGCGGCGGGTTGCCGTACTGCTGCATCTCCTTGGCGATTTTCTGCGCGCACGCAGCGATCGGGGTGCCGGTGACGTGGAAGCCGAAGGGCCAGAGCGAACGGCGGCCCATCATGCGCTGGAAGCGCGAGGCGAACTCGGCCTTCGTGAGCGAGAAGCCATGACCGAGGTGAAGCTTGCCGTTCATGTACGGGAAGGGGAACGTGGTCAGATACTTCGCCGGTCGCGCCTCCCCAGGCGCTGGGGCGTCGAACTCATGCAACTTCTCCGCGGCCCAGTAGGCTTGCTTCTCCTGCTCAATCGCCACGAGCGCATCGCGACGTGCCGTGGACATGGCTGCGTTCTTCTCCAGCTGCGCCTTCAGCGCTGGCAACGATGTGCGCACGTGTGCGTGTTTGTGTGTGTGTGAGCGAGAGACGGCGAGAGAACGAGAAGGCCCTGCTGCAAACGGTGAGGTGCGAGGTGGGGAAGGGGAGGGGTGGTTGGGTGGGTAGATCGGCTGGCTGGGAGATATGCAGGCACGGAGACAACACGTGCACTGGGGCAGGCAGGCAACCAAGGCGCATGCGATGGAGAAGGGTAGAGACAAAGGGGTGCGAATGGAGCGGTGACGACGGCGGATGGGGTCTGTAGAGGAGGAGCACACCGGCAAACACCGTCGACGACAGCGAGGCGGTGCTCGAGTGCGCTTTACAACACGGAGGGAAGAGGGGGGGGGGGCTGAAAAGGCCATGCTATGCAGTGAGTTGGTTGTGCATCTGGTCATGGTGGTGACCTCCGGTATGCAGGACCGACACACAGGAACACAACGCACACGAACACGAGGCCAGCGCCCGCAGCATCGCCGACGACCCCCTTTTCGCTGCTGTCAGCGCTTTCTTTACCACGAAATGCTTGCACGCGTGTCGGTTGATGATTGTCTAGGCTGCATGAAAGAAGAAAAACCGATAGAGAGAGAAGGCCGACCTCCAATCCCCGCACCCTGCTCCGCCGGCGTGTGTGTGTCTGCTCATGCGTGTGCACCATCACCCCCTCCTCCTCCTGACCACCACTAAAACACCGCTCTACTCCATCGCCCTCCCCTTTCCTCACTAATCATCTGCCAAGCAGCAGCAGCAGCAGCAGCACACACACACAAACACACACACACACACGCGTGCACAGCGCTACACGTGCGTAGCCTCCTCCACACCGTGCCAAAGCAGTCCACAACAGTCATGCAAGGGCACAACGAATGCCCCGAAACCCTTGGCATCTGTCCATGCATGAGCAGAGGGAATGCGGAGGAGGCGAGTGCCTGGGTGCTGAGGCTTGGCGAGCATGCGGCGTCCGTGTGCGTATGAGGAGGATGGGTGAATGAATAGATGGGTGGATGGAGAGAACAAGGGACTGAGGAAGAGAGAGGACGAAGAGAGCGAAAAGAGAAACGAAAAAAAAAGTGCTTCTAGTTTACATCAACGGGCGCTGCTACGTGCACGTGTCAGAGACACGACAGCGCGCATACAACGAGGGAAGCGCATGCACCGACGTGAGTTCGTACGCGACATGTGAGCCTTCAAGGCAGCGGAGCAGAAATACAACCGACAACGAAACGAAAGCAGAGCGCTACTTCTATCACAGCCGGAGTCACAGACGTGGGACGGCCCCAAGGAAGAGAGACACACAACACACACACACACGCAAGCATGCACCTGATGCACATACATGCATAAACCATCATCTTCCATCTCTGCATCTGACGGGGTGGAGGAGTGATGGACGGCAGCTTCCGTTAACCCCCTCCAAAGAACAACAACAACAAAAACGGGAAAGCAAAACGAGAGCGCGCGCACATGTGTGGGTGGAGAAGACGGAGGGACGCTGAAGACGCTAAAGGCCAGACACGCAGTTCACCTCCGTGCCGTAGTCCGTCAGGAGCATCGAGACACGCACACATATACACGCTCGCTTAAAGCACAGCTTTCAATGCAGCTGAGTGGCTTTGCGGTACAGTATCGGGTCCATGTCTGCCGGTACCACGGAGTCGATGTAGGCCCGATACCGCGCGTCGTCCGCCTCCTGCTGGGCCTGCTGCTGCCGAAACTCTTCACGACGAGCCTCGACGGCGCGGCGCGCGTTCTCGCGCTTCTCGGCGGCCTGCAGTTTCTGAATGCGCTCAATTCGCAACGCCTCGGCGCGACGGGCGGCGGCCTCCTCGGCCTCCTTTGCCCTCAGCTGCTCCGGGTAGCGACGCATCTCCTCTGCGTACGCTTTCTCTTCGGCCTTGTTGAGAAAGCCCGCGGCAGTCGTGGCAGCGGCGTGTCGTCGTGAGCTGCTCCCGTCGGCGCCGTCGCCGCTGCCGACAACATCACCTCGCGCCTCCGCCGCCTTCTGTTCCTCCATCTCTAGCCGCTGCTGCTCCATCTCGAGGCGATATTCGTGCTGCTTCTCCTGCTGCTTCACGTCGCTGTCGTAGAGCTTCTGCAGGAAGCTCTCCCTCTTCTCAAACACATCCTGCGTGCGATACGTCGGCAGGTTCTCTTGCTTTGCCTGGTCAAGGTACTGCTGCAGGCTTGCCTTCTTTCGCTCTTCGAACGCCGCCAGCTTCTTCTGCTGGCGTTCAATGACCCAGCGCTTGATGCTGTCGACTTTCTCCTCCTCGGCCCGCAGCGCGGCCTCGTCCTTGACATTTTCGGCCACACGAGTCTGCAGCTTCTCCGACTTGGTCAGCGCGGGACGGCTGTGCGCCTTATTGTAGGCGCCGTTCTCAAGCTCTCGAGCACGACGCTGCGCTTCTTCTTCCTGCTGCTCGGCACGCTCCTCGGCGGCCTCTTGATCGACGTGCTTACGGTCCTGCTGCTGCACCGCACGCTCCTGTCTTCGTTGATCGATCTGGTAGAGCACAGTTTCTAAGTTGGCGTTTTTCTCTTCGACGTTGCGCTGGCGTGCTTTGAGTTTCTTGTGCAGCTCCTCGGCCTGGTCGCCCCACAGCTGCAGCTGCAACTCGCGCTGAGCGTTCGCGTTCTGCGCCTCGTCCTCGCGCTTGAGCATCTGCTTGTAGGCCACCTGCTCCTTGCGAGCCTTCAGTGCTTCGTGCAGCATGTTCATCGAGCGCAGATGGCGTCCGCGCGGGTCTTCCTTGAGGTGTTCCAGCTCTTGGCGCGCAATGACGGCTTTGTGCTCCTCCTCGAGCTGCTTCGCGTAGAGCTCGTCGAGCACCTTCTGACGCGCCTCCGCGGCATCCTTGGCGTCTTGCTGTGCCTGGACGAATTGATCATGGCGTGCCTCGATCGTGTCGGTCCAGCCGGCCGCGCGAGTCTTGGACAGCTCGCGGCGACGGTCTTCCTCCTGCTTCCGGGTGTCGCGCTGCTGCTGTTCCGCCGCCTGCGACCCGGTGTAGGCAAGACGTTGGAAAAAGGCAAGTTCGCGGTCGCTAAGGATGCCGACGCGCGTCATGTCGAGACCACCGGCGACAGCATTGCCATTGCCGATCCGGCGAAGCGGATCCTTGCGAGCGCGCGTGGAGGACATGGACGTCGTCGCCGCCGCGGCAGCAACCGTGCCCGGTGGCCTCGGCATTTTTAATGACAACACTTGAAAGGCCGTCGTCGCGAGTCTCGCCACAACTCCTCAGGTGTGGTCTGGGAAGGAAAGGGGGGGGGCGACTCGGCGACTCAGACGTGTACTGCGATGCACACCCTTTTTTCCCAGATCGATGACAGAAGGCCGAGGAGCGTCAGAGCAGCGAGAGCGCGAGAGAGGGAGAGGGAGGGACAGTCCTCTCCCAGAAACGAAAAATTTAGCGTTTTGCGCGGATACTTCGGTATGTGTGACCGTGTACCCACGAGCGCATACTCAAGCAATGATCGGGCGGGAAATGGGGAGGGGTGCCCAACTAAGCCGAGCATGCAAGCAAGAGAGGGGCAGGCAGAGAGGGAAGGGATCTGTGTGTGTGTGTGTGTGTGGATGGGCATGCTTGCAAGTTCATGCTTCATGGCGTGCCCTCGGGGAGGCGGCGAGGGAGGGGGAGGGGGGTCGAAACAGAGCAGAGGGAGAGAGAGGGAAAAGGAAAGGGGCGGCACAAGAGAGGGGCGACAGCAGACAGAGGTGTGCGTGTGTGTGTGGGAGGGGGATGGTTTTGGCTAGTCGGAGAAGCATCGACTCCGCTCACTTCTCCGTCACTGCCCACGCCTTGCCCTGTCTGTTTCTGTGCCTGTGTGCTTGTGCTCAATCACCCCTCCTCCTCTGCCCACACCGACCCTCGAGCTCCCTTTTTTTTTCGCGCGTTCATCGAGCTGGCCACCGTCGAATGGTCATCAGAGGCCGTCTCCTTCTCTGTGTGACACGCACACACACACACACATACACATACACATGCATAGGTGTATATGCATGCCGCTGGAGTTAAAGAGCACCACAGCCCCCTACCCCTCCCCTCTTTTAGCGTTGGTCTTCGGTCCTTGCGATCGCTTGATGGCGCCATTCATTTTCACTTCGTGATTTCGCACGGCAGCGACACACACCGGCACACACACACACACACACACACGTAGGCACAACAACACGAGAGAGGGAGAGGCACAGAGGATCACTACACTGACGAACACTTGCCGATTCTTGAGATCATGGTGAGCGCGCAGGCCGCCCACGGACGAATTCAGATCATTCCTGCACGGACGCGATGAGCGGCTGAGCGTCGTCTCTGCTACGGCATGCCCACAGCGCCGTCGTCCTCCCCGGCCGCCGCCGCTACGGAGGCAGTTCCCAGCACGTTCGTGTCGGCCGGATTGAATTTGAGGAGCAGGTCCGTCATGTCCACGTGGGTGAGCATCATGCGGCGGCAGCAGAAACGCTCTAGGTGGAAGACGTTCATCGCGTCCTCCTCGGAGACGCCTTGGCTGACAAGGTCAAGGTAGAGAAGATACTTGTCGGCAATGACATTGCCGCACGTGAAGCAGCGCACGGGGATGATCATTGTTGGAAAGGGACTGGGAGGGGGACGAGGGGGCACAAGGCGTTGGGAGGTAGAAGGCCCGGTGCCGCGAAGCCGACGAGCAGACGCGCGTGAGGAGCAGAGCAACAACAAAAGAAAAGGATGAGGTCGAGGAAGGGCGAGAGTGTGCAAGTACGCAACGCCGTGTTACTCACTCCTACCGTCTTGAGAGCGGTACCTCGTGTCGATGCAAGGGCTTTAGGGCAGCAGCCGCACCCACAGAGACAACAAGGGATGGGTATGGGGAAGAGATGAGGTGCTTTTGCCTCATCACGCTTCTCATGATCGCGACGGGAGGGGGGGTGCGATGTGTGATGTGTTTCAGTGCTTGTTCGCGGAGGGCACTCAAACACACACGTCGCGGCCGCGCCTCACCACGGTGGAACGCGCGTCTGCACGGCTTATCCACCGCACCAGCTCACCCCGAATCCACCGGCAGCATCCAATCATCTGCGTGCTGCTTGACTGGCTTTTCGCTTTTTTTTTGTAGCACACCGACAAGGACGACTGGCATTGCTTCTGCTCCTCCACTTCCCAGATGAAGCCGGCGACGCTGACTAGGAGACACGCACGCGGGAGAGATCGAAAGCAAGGCAGGGAGGAGTGGGAAAGGGGGAGGGAGCGCGAGGAAGTTAGAAGACGAGCTGCCCGTCTCAGCCGCCCTGGTCTCTCACACTAACACACACCTCATACCTTCCATCTCTGCCCCCGTCTCTGCCTCTCTCACGGTCACACAGCTCCGCCAGGACGCAGGACAGTGCAGATGCGGCGGCTGTACAACGGAACCGAGGAATACTATACAGCAACGGCAGCAGCAACACACAGACAGATACAGTGGGCCCCTTCCGTCCATCAACCAACAGTGAGAACCCACGATACGGTTGGAGCGGGAATCCGGCATGCGCCCCTCGCCCCACGGTACCACTACAAAGAACTACAATGCAGGAAAGAACAAAATAGGAAAGCGCTAGCACAAAACACGTTCGCTTCTGCCGTTGATAAGATGTTGCCCTAGTGGGCTATCTGCACACATGCAGCCACACCCGTCGACTCGGTTGTGGGTAAGCACACCCACTGCGATATCGGCCTCGCCAACTCGGCCGAGGACCTTCCCTACCACTCGCCCCTCGCCTGTACTTCACCGCGCGTGCGACTGGAACCACGGCCGCACGTCGACCAGCAGCTCCAGCACGCCAATCACAACCTCCACAAAGACCAGCCAAATCACAATCCACTCCAGTCGCGCGCCATGCCGTTGCGAGAAGTCCTCGGCCAGCATGGACAAGATCTCGTTCGCCGCATCCAGCTTGTTGTCCAGCGCCTCGACCCGCTCGCTGATCTCGTACTCCTCTTTGGTCGCTTGAAAGACCGGCTTCAGATACGAGTTCTCCCAGAAGAAGTCCGGCTCATCCAGCAAGTCAGAGCCGCTCTTCAGCATGAGTCGGTACGATAGAACCTCACCACGCAGCTGCAGCAGACGCCGTTCCGTGATGCTGACGGCGCCCTTCTCCCGCAGCTCGCGCGGCAGCGGTGAGCAGCTGTCAGCCAGCTCCTGTACCTGCAGCTCGATGTAGTCGATCTTGGCAGACTGCGCAAGTGCGTGCGAAGCGCACAGCATCAGCACGCTGCCCGTCGCCAACTCGCCGCGCCTGTACGGGATGACGAAGTGGTCGAAACGCAGGCGCGCTTTGAAGTTGTCGTCCACCTCCAGCGTGTCGCGAGCGACGAGGTTGAAGGTGCACCACACCGGGTAGTTCTCGTTCACGAGCTGCGTCGTGTAGCGGTTGGTCATGCAGTGGCCGATCGCGCTGTGTGGCAGCATGTAGTCGTTCTCCACAATCTTGAAGTACCGCTGGTCGAAGCCCCACCAGACAACGGCGCCGTAAGGGAAAACGAAGAGGTCAAAGTAATGCATGACGCTGTTGCTCGAGTTCGGCGTCGCCGCGGCAGCTTCACCTCCTTCACCAACCTGCGCGAGGGTACTGTTTACGGCTGCCTTACTCCTCGTGTTGCTCCCCAACGCACCGTAGCCCTGAGAGGAGGCGGAGGTAGACTCGCCGAAGCGCTGGGCGGCAGCTGCGACGGCCCCCCGTTCGAGAAGCGGGGGCGGTGGCGGGATGCTGCCGGTATCCTCGCCGTGCACGACTAGATCGCCGCTGCGCTGCGCCGCCGGTGCGTGACGCGAGCGTTGGCGATCGCGTTGTGCGGCCGGCGCGTTCGCTCTGTCGCCTGCGTTCGCCTCGACGTTCACGAAGGATGGCTGCGCGAAGCGCACGTGCAGGACATCGAAGTCGAACTTTGTGTAGTACCCCTGCGCACGGTAGTAGGCCTCCAGCTTGCCCAGGTGCAACTCGTCCGCGACGCAGATGTAGCCGACACGGCCGACGGGACCCGGGTAGCTCGCCGCGTCCTCCAGGCCGCGCTGGCCTGGCTTGGTCCACGTTCCGCCCGCGCGGCGGCGTGTTAAGAGAGCGACGCTGCAGTGTGCGGTAGCGAGGCCGGAGTCCGACCGATAGCCACTCGCGACGGCGTTGCCACCACCGCCGCGGTAGCTGTGGCGGCTGTTCGATCGATGCTGACGGTACCCAGCAATAAGTGGCGTTGGTCCAACACGACCGCCGCGGACGCCACCGCCAACTACGTCCACGTCACTCAGCGCCAGCAGCGCTGCCTCATCATCGTCTTCGAGGTTGTCCTTTGGCGCCAGCAGCGACCGCACGATCTGCTGCTCCGCGTCGTACTGGGCAAACCGACTCCGCGCAAGCAGGTCAAGAAGATGCTGATACTGCTCCTCGCCCTCAACGCCGAGGATAGAGGCGATTTGCGAGACGCGCAGCGTTGTGCAACGCCCCGAAGGGCGCAAGAGCTCCACGAGCTGTCTCTGCAGCTTGCTGGATGACTCCGTTTCGCTGTCCATGATTGCGTAGTCACAGTGGCGTGTGTCTCTGCGTGTGAGGGGGCAGGGAGGTGGTGGAGGGTGTGTATGGGAGCAGCGCGAGATCTGCAGCGCGAGTGCGACACGCGTTCAAAGCAACACCGGAAGCGCCACAGCAGGCATATGCGCGAGGCAGAGCTGTAGAGATGCGCCGGTGCAGCAGGGCGAGAAGTGGTGTGGGTGGGTGGGGCGGGGGGGGGCGAGGGGCTCGCTTCGCGTCACGGCCGCCGCGCTCACTGAATCGATAAAGCCGCAGAGAACGGAAAGAAGAGGATGGTGGTGGGGTTGCGAGAACGGCTAGCAAAACATTAAAGCACTGCAAGGCGAGTGCTTGGGGTGCTTCGACCCTGTGTGAGCTGCCCGCGGTGTGTGTCTGTGCCTGTGTCTGTGTGTCTGTGTGTGTGTGTGTGTGTGAGGGAGAAAGTTGGCGGGGGATGGCTGCTATAATTGATGGAGCGATGAGGTGATTGGATGCAATAAAGATAGGGAGGGGGTCGGGGCAGGCGGGCGTTCCCAGAGGAAGTTGGGTGAGGGACGAGGGGAGGGGAGATGGAGACGGAGAGGGCAGGGCACCAGCCGAACGACGAAGAAGGTGCACACACCGGCACAGCCTCCGTTGTACCCCTCTCTGACTGGGGGACGAGATGAAAGGACATCAAGTCCACATAAGGCAGAATCCGATGATTCGGAATGATGGCACTGTAAGACCGGCGAGCACACACGGGCACGCAAACACATGCGGGCACATCCGCACGAGTGCGTATCGTCTGTGTATGCGTGTGTACCTCTGCATGCGTGCCACGTGTATCCCGTTACCACGGCTGTGGGTTTCTTCGCTTCGGCCTTTGACCTACATTTGCGTGTGCGGTATCATTTTCCGTGTGCAACAGGCTCACACGTGTGTGTGTGTGTGTCCGCACCTTGCTAGGGCGGACATCTACGGGAAGTGCCGTGTAAAGACACGAACACGAATACGAGCACTGGCATACACACACACACACACGTTCAAGCGCGCATCTTGAGAAGCGGAAGGGGGGGGGAAGAAAGGTTGGGCCGGAGGTGGGCGGCAGAACGTGTCGAGCGCCGTCTTGGCAGCTCTCACCTCCCCACCCCGAGAACTCCAAGATGACTCTCTTGCGCTTCACGGCTGTGAAATGAGGGACGCGATGAACGGCGCCACGGCGTCGGTGAACTCCTTCGGCTTCTCGTAATGCACAAAGTGCCCGGCGCCGGGCACCTCCACCTGCGTTGCGTTGGAGAAGAAGCGCGAAATGTGCTGGCGGTGATCCGGCTCGTTGTAAGGCGACTTACCACCAAAGACGAACATGACAGGAAGCGTGCACAGCCGCGGCGCGGCAGCCGAGGGCGCTTGCCCCATCGTCGTTGCCGACGACGTAAACCAGCGAGTGATGGATGGCTGGAAGCTGCCGTAGTCGCCGGCGAGGACCGGCAGATTGCACTTCCACTGCGCCGACTTCGACTTGTCTTTAGGATCAAGGACGATGTTCGTTGCCACAAAATCGCGCATTTCCTGGTCAGCCATGCCGACCCGGATCAGCTCCGCCGTTGCGTCCTTGTAGCTGTGAATCCCGTCCAGCCGCACCTGCGTCATGCGCTCGAGCGTCTCCTTGACGTTGTCAGCGCAGCTGCGCTGTTCACCCAGCCGCATTGTTGGCGTCACGTCCACAATGACAGCACCAGCAACGCGGCCCAGCAGCGGGATGCGGGAAGCATTACCGTTGCCCGTTGATGGTGAGGAGGACGCACCACGGTTATTGAAGAGCACTTCCGCGATGGGCTGCGAGGAAGCGAAGCCAAACTCCTCGTTCACGGCACGCATTCCAGCAATGCACTGACGACGGTACTCCGCCGGCCACGCCCCGTATGACGAAGCCGAGCCCGCGTCGTCGCAGTGATCAGCCCACGATGTCAGCAGCCGATCTTCGTTGGCGCGCCGCAACAGCGCGCCCATCACCGACAAGCCGCCCATGCTGTGCCCAATCAAGATCGCGTTCCGTGTCGTGCACGAGGCTGGGTCACGAAAGGCGCGGCCCAGCTCCTGCTGTTCGCGCAGCACCAGCGCTTCGAGATCGGATGCAAGCGCCGCGTTTGTGTGGTCACTACTGTGCGCACTGCTGCCGTGGTTGCGCATGTCCACCGCGATCGCGCGCCGGAGCTTGTCTTTGAGAGCAGAGTGCTCGACAAGGTGGCGCGAGGCGGTTGCCCAGTTGCCCGAATTGCCAAGGAGACCGTGGGCCACGTACAGCTGACTCGCCGCTGTTGAACACACCGTATTGGCGCTGAACACCTTCTTCGCCAGTTTTATCGGGCGCACGTCGGCCCCCCGTTGCATTATGCAGGGATGTGTGTGTGTGTGTGTGTGTGTGTGTGTGTGTGTCGTGAACACTTCCTTTCCTCCGCCAGCGTGAGAGGGAGGGAGAGACAAGAGGAGGCTTAAGGCGTAGAGGAGCGAGGAAGGGCCGTGCCACCAGCGGCGCGCACGCATGGTCCGGTGATCGAAAGTACGGAGAGGCGTGCACGACCGTGCCGCTGAACACTGAGCCGCACGCCTCAAGGTGGTGGTATGGCGGTACGGTGTGCATACGTTTTCGGTTTGGTGCGCACGAGACTGCCCGGACACCCACCCTTCCACAGCTTTCCTGTCTTGCCTGGGCGGGGACGCGGGCAGAGCTTGGATGAGGTGGGATTGACATCGACACACCCACAACCGTGCGGAGAAGGCCTAAGCAGGAAATTCGAGTGGCAACGTGAGCGAACCGCAATGGCATAGATGAGCCAATGGAAGGAGACGGGGAGGGGAGGAGGTGGTGGGGTTCAAGGCAGATGAGACAACAGAGCAGAGGGCCCTCGGCGGACGTCTGCATTCACTGCCCATGGCCAGCCTTCACCGCAGTCTGGCTGCGTCGTCGCTGCCGTCGCGCACCTCTCGGGAATGGACAGGCACCGCAACATGAGTTCCCTGTCGAGCAGAAGGAGGGGATTGGGTGGGGGGAGGGTGAAAAGAGCACGGGGCGGCTGAGGTGTCCTTGCTTGGCGGTATGTGCGCACGCTTGCGCATGCAGATACGGAAAGAGAAAGAGAGACCCAGAGGGGGAGGAGAATGAAGGCAGCAGCGAAGATGGGAGAAATGATAGAGACGGGGAGGGGCCTGCGACTAAGCCGGGGAAGCGCAGACATGTGCGCGGAGGCGCAGGGCTAAGTACGCAAGTAAGCGAGGTGGCGCCTTTTCTTGCCCTCCCTCTTTCCTTTGGGTCTCTCCGCAGATAGCCAACCTGAAGATGGCTGATAAGCAAGCAAACACCCCCGAAAAAAAAAGCTATTCCCACGTGGCACGTACCGCAAAGCATGCACGGCGGGCACACACACATACACACAGAGAGGAAGCCATAATCAGCCAACAATGCCCAGAAGTCCAGAAAGAGGAGAAAAGAGGCGGGGAGTAGCACATGCTAGCCCCCTTTTCACGCACACGCATGCAGAGGTCTGCAGCCGTCCGCTGCCTACCTGCGCGAACACCATCGCATGCCCTCCGCTGATTGCTTCTCATCCGCCCCATCACAGCTCAAACCGCTCAGACGCGCTCTTTCCTCCGAAGAGGTTGGCGCGCAGATTGCGGAAGTTAAAGTCGTCGCTTGGCGACCGATCTGCCTTGGCGAAGTAGTACGGGTCCTCCTCCCACCGCTCGTAGCGACGCGCATCGTTGTAGCCCACGTCGTACGCCTCGAGCAGTTCATCCTTGCGCACGTCGCCGCCCACCAGCGGAGCGAAGGCCATAAGCACCTGCTTGGGAAAGGAAAAATGGGTGTTGCCAACGTACCCGTGGCGACCAAACATGATATTGTGCCGTGCTTGGTTCTTGTTGTAGCGGTAGCCAGCGTAGCCGTGGATGTAAACGTGCCGGCAGTACTGGTCGAGCTCGCTACTGAGCGACATCATTGTGCCGCGCAGTACGTTGTCCGCGCCCCGAAACACACACGGCTTCTGCGTGTTTGGCGCGGTCGCTGCGATGATGTTCTGCGCCAGGTCATCGAAGTCGGTCCACTCCGCAATGTGGTGACCAAAATAGACGTTCTCCTTGGCCTGTGCCATGTATCCCGGGTCCTTGTTCGAAAAGCCGATCGTCAAGGCGAGGCGGCCCTTCACCAAGTCGACGGCGTTCTTTGGAAGGAGCTGATTGATGCCGGCTGCCATAGTCTCGATCCGCTTCTCCTCGTCCGTGACAATGAACCTGTTGTTCACAATGAAGTCACGGACACGCTCGAGATTGACGGCTCGCGGCCCGCACGCCAGCGCCACTGCCGGCAACACTCCTGACCCCGCGCCCAGCAGGAAGCTGTTGGCCAGGAGCTCCTTCTTCTCTTGCTGCAGGTACAGCGCGACGCCGAGTGCGTACGTGACGAGGAAGCCGCAGCCACCAAAACTAAGCACGGCCTTTGGCACCGGCTTGCCCACCTCGAGCAGCTGCGGCGTCTTGGCACGCACCTTCTTCGCCCACTCCCGCGGATCGGTAGGCGGCATTTTCTTTGTCTCTTCGAGAGGAGGACCCGGCGGATGTTACCTGACGTGCGCGCACTCGGATCCGTGTCCTCGCAACGCAGACGCAGATGCACAGCCCTCCTAGGACAAGGCAGTGGAGGGGGGAGGAGAAGGGGAGGGGGAGGGGGAGGGGGGCAGAGTTGGTGTGTAGCAAGAGCGCAGGCTCGAACCGCGCTCACGGACACTGGGCACACGCACACGTGTGTGCGCACGCGGTACGCTTGCAGACCAAGAGCGATAGAGAGACATAGGAGCGTCATCCGGCGATGTGCGTCGTCTTTCCTTGTCGCTGAGAAGTGTTGCCTTTTGATCGCTTCATTGCGTTCCAGAGCATCTGCGGAGGAGGTGACGCGCTCGCGCGCGTGGAAGGTCCTGCGCAGCTCGACCTGTACATCTGTAAGGGCGCCGTGAGCGCCTGTGTATGACAATCCTCGTGTGACCGCATGACGAAGTGCCGTGCACCTGCGCGCATGACACTCGCCACAGGGAGGCAAAGAGCGAAAAAGGAAAACTGCCGTCACCGCCGTCTTTCGTCACGTGCGCACGTCAGCGAGCTCACGAGGAAGACGTGAAGGCTGACGGGAGAGTGAAGTCATCATGAGAGGAATCAAAGAAAAGAGAAAGGGACAGTGGGGACAGGTAGAGGGGAGGGCTGCCCCCCCCTCCCCGTGCACCTCATATGCCGCTGACATCGTTTTCATCACTACCGTGGCCGTCAACATCACATCGTCACGGTATCCACGAACTCGTAGTAGTTCACTCGGCCCGTATTGTTCGGGTCGATGGCCGCCATGAGGCGATCGATCTCTTCCTTATCGAGTTTCTTCGACCCGTACGTCGCCAGGGCGTGGGCCAGGACACTAGTTGACACGAAACCTTCTGGCATGTCAGGGGACTCGAAGAGCTGGAAGGCGTTGCGAAGCTGCTTGGCGGTGTACTCGGACTGCACGCGGCGTGCCATCATGGTGGCAAACTGCGGGAAAGTCACCATGCGCGCCGATGCTGCCGCGGCCGTCGCTTCGGAGGACGCATTGATGTCGCTGTGGGAGTTGTTCACAACGCTACCGTCATGGGGTGCGGCAGCGGCGATGAAGGAGGGCGGGAGCGGCAAGGACGACGCCGAAGGGGACCCGGCACTCGCCTTCGTGATGGATGGCAAGCTGCAAGTTTCCTCAAACACCTCTTCTAGCTCCTGTTCGGTTGGTTTCAGGTGCAGAGCTGCCATGAGCTTGCGCAGCTCCTGGAGCGAGATGACGCCGGATTGGTCGGAGTCGATGAGGTCGAAAATCTCCTTCAGCTCCTTCTGCTCTGTCTCGGAGAGTTTCTGCATTGTGGCGCCGCTGTGCGCGTGTGTGGGCGGAGGGAAGAAAGAGGGATGAGGGAGCGAGGGGGTGGGATGGAGGGGGGGGGGACGTGGCCAGCGGGATGACGAAGAGAAGCGCACGTCTGCTTCTGCGGTCGAGGGAGAAGAAGCGTCCACTTGAAGAAGAGCGAGCGAGAGAGGGGGAAATCTAGTCGAGCGTGCATGTGGCGGCGGTGGCGTTGGCAGGGCGTGGTGGGCGACGGGGAGGGGGAGTACAGCTAGAAGCGAGGAAAGCGTTAAGGCATCGTGTATGCTACGCGCATCCACGCACGCAGACACCCGTGCGTGTAGCGAAGAGAAGCAGCGGGAGGAGAGGGAGAGGGAAGGAAGGGGTGGCGGTTGCATGGGCGCAGCAGCTCCTCCGCCGGCGCTGGTCTGAACTCGCTTTCTCGTGCCCTTTCCAGCGCCATCGGAGACACTCGATCACTGCTTGTTAACACTTCTCCTCAGCCATTCTTGTCGTTTCGCCCCCTCCACTCCCTCTCCCACCTGGTCAGCGGCAACTGCGGCATGTCTTTTTCTGCTCCGTTTCTTCGCTTCGTCTTGTTACCTGGTTTAGCGTGTGTGTGTGTGTGTGTGTGCGACGAAGCGTGCACACACACACACAGAGACGTATACGCAGAATAAGAAATGGGCGATCGTGGCTGTACGCTGCTGGCAGGGGCACGCGGAGTCCTTTGCTCTCTTTCATCGCGCTGCACGCGTGTCAGAGTGTTTGCTTCAGCGTTGCGGCAAGCTGCATCCACTGCGCCAGCCAGCCAACGTACTCCTCCTGCTCCAAAAAGAACTGCATCTGACACACGTACTCGGCCACTTCGTTGGTGATGCCGACGTTCATCATGATGTACTCGCTCAGCGCCTCGCGCAGTTCCTTGGACAGCTCCGTGATGTAGGGGCCGGCGTAGGCAAACGTCCGTGCGTACTCGCCGCTGCGATCGAACTGCGAGGTCAGCACGCGGGCTGAGTTGAAGGACGACACCGTCCGTGGAGCCGCGGCCGCTGGCGTGGCCGGGGTCGGCTCCGGGGCGTCAAAGACGTTCACTGGCGAGGCGGCACTCACCGTGGACGGTTGGGCCTTCCTCTCCAAAGAGCTACTGCCCCGCCGCTGCGATGGCTTGTGGAAAGAAACGTCCATGGGCAGGCGGCGCAGCATCTCCAGATAGAGCGGCTCGCCTTTGCCGAAGACGGCGTGCTCCTCCAGTGCACGCGCCAGCTTGTGCGACACAAACTGCAATGAGCGCACGCGCAGCTCGCCATTCACATACGCAAGGCGCAAAAACATGCAGCGTCCTTCGTCCCACACCTCCTGCTGTCCTTCCAGCGTCGTCGCCAGCAGCGGCGACGAACGTGACGCCGCCGCCGCCGCCGCGGCTTTCGGTCGCTCTTTGCGGATCAAAACGTCGAACCGCGTCCACTCGCAGATGCCGACGCGTGGGTTGTACAGCGTCAAATCGAGGCTGCGGAACGGAGCGAAGAGGGTGATGTGCATGTCGGAGCGGGCGTAGCGCACGGCATCTCTGCGGCGACTGCCGCCGTGCTGACGACAGTCACCCTCATCCCCCGCCGGGCTATTCCGCTGCGGCGCAGCTTGTCCGTCCTGCGCTGCCGTGTAGCGGCCCCGGCGCAACACCCACATCTCCCTCTCCGCTGCGGCGTCGTCACGTTTGGCGGAGCGCGGTGGACGTCCACCGCCTGTGACGAGATCGTGTACGCTGCGGTACCGCGGTACCATGTCTGACGCGGGCAGCGGTGAGTCGCCATTATCGTTCGCCCTCCTGCCGACGGCTCGGCTGTCCACGTAGCAGCCCTTCTTCAGGCGCGACATGGTAAAGTAGCTCGAGCCGGTTGTGTGCAAAACGCGCCACCCACTCGGCGCAAGCGGTGGCACGGCCGCCACGCCGTCCTTCATGTCCCGCGCCACCTCGGCGCGCAGCTCCTCTTGCACGACGTCAGCCAGTTCGGTGCATTGTGCGAAGAGCCGGCGTCGCTGATCGAGAGCAGCGCGCTCGCTTACTGCGGTAGGGTCCGACTGCGGCGGCAGCGGGTCAGGCGATGCCGTGGCCGAGAAGGCGCTCGATGACGAAGGTGGCGCATCCCATCCCGCGTCCTGGAAAGGAAGAAATTTTACGCTGCCCCATGCCGCCGCGTCGTCTTCTTCTGCGGCTTCCCTCTCATCCTGCCTGTCGGATAGTCGCTCTGCCACGTCGCCGAGGATGCGGTCAGCGTGGCCACTGCCGCCGCCGCTACCACGCCGCCACCCCTCTCCATCGTGCAGCCCAGAGGAATAGCGGCGAGTCGAAGCGGTGATCGCGGATATCGATAGCTTCAAGTTCATGGCACAATTCGATACGCCGCTAGTCACATTCTTGGTGCCATGCCGTCGGCATGGCAGGACTGACCGAGACAGATTTTTAGCGCAGGGCGTACAGGACCACTCCACCGCCTGCCGACGCCTGTGCTCCAACGCTGCCCGCTGTGCGCACCAAAGGAGGCGAGAACGGCGAGCTTCAGCGACATGAGCGCCACAGCAGCACTGCACGACTGCTGTGCGCTGCATTCATGTGGGAACTGTGAGCCAAACCACACACACACACACACGAAGAGACTAACCCAAAAATTGTGCAAGAGCTCCCGGCACAACGCGCCTACGCAGCGCAGGCTCTTGTTCCTGTGTCTCTCTCTGTGTGCTTGAGAGAGAGAGGGAGGGGAAGGCGGGGGAACGGTATAATGGGCGCACGCAAGCCTGCCCATCCCCCCGAAAAAGGGGAGGGATGGAGTGGGGGCGGTCAGATCGCGTGAGCGAGGGGAAGGAAGAGAAGGATTTCCTAACACAGCGAGCGGGCGCAGCCTGCGGAGCGCGATGGACAAGAGGATGCCGCCGCGCAGCAGTGCATGCACACCCATACCGACGTGAACCGGACGGACTCTTGAGCACGGCTCAAACCACCACAGACGAACCCGCAAAGACCTTCGCCAGCACTTGCGAGGAGGGATTGTGACAGACCGTAGAATGGGATGGGGGGAGGTTGGATGGGATGAAGCGGTGCTCAACTTGTAGAAGGTGCAGGTGAGGCGACGAAAAGGCGTGCGAGGCGCTTTATTGTGTTGGCTCTATGGCTCATCCCGTACTTCTGGGATACTCTCAGATACATGACGCACAGGCACGCAAAGACACGCGAGGAGCAGTCAATCAATACCCCCTCTCCCCCTAAACACACCAAACACCGCCCCCTCACCCTTTTTGCTGCGTGGGTACCAAACAAGGATGGCACAGCTCATCGGAGGAGAGGGGGAGGAGAGAAGTGGGAAAGGGGTGCGCGTTGTTTTCGTTCCTTCTTTGATGTGGGACCCTCTGCCTTCCCACACCCCACCCCTCCCTTTCTCGCAGCTTCTGGTTTACATCGACGACAACGCCAGCATACAGACACAGCACAACACACGCACACATGCATATGCACAAGTACACCGACAGCGGCACCAAGGACGAAGGGCATCACGAGCGAGCGGCGAGGAGAGGGAGCGGTAAGGAGGTCGAGGGTGGCGGTGGCGGCGGCTGGAGGGGAAGAGAGTAGGAAAAGAAAAAAAGCAGCGACGAGAACAGTGCGTCGCATACGTGCTCAACGCGCACGGGATGCACGCCCGCCGTGCGCCAACACTCTCCTGCCAGTCTCCTCCCTCCCTCTATTCACTCATTCCACCTTGCTTCACCCTTACACCTTTTGCCGCACTACCGCCACCTCTCCTGTGTTCCCCCCCGCTGCATGGCGGCAACGTCGACGCCGACGCAGCCTAGTCGTTCTTCAAGAAGTACACCGTCACCAAGCAGTGAAACGAGTCGTTCTCGAAGGGGACGTGCACCATGCCGTCCTTTGTATTGTCCCAGAGGCTAATGAACCCGACAGAAAGCGCGGCACCGGTGCGCTGCATGAACACGCACGTGACAATGTACTTGTACGGTTTCTTGAGCTCCGCGAGCTCCGTCAGGATCGAGTTCACAATGTCCTCTACCCAGCCATCTACCTTGGCGGGGTTCCACTGTTCGCCCGCTAGTTTTGTGCGCAACAAGTTGCTTATATCCTCTTGGATGCTTTCACTGCTCAAGGTGCTGTTCTGTTCGAGGTTGTCCTCGGGCTCGTAGTCCGCCATGGTGGCTTGAGAGCAAGGAGGGCGGGGCGGGGCTTGGTGATGGATGATAACGATGGTGAGCGCTTCACCACGGGGTTCTGCTTAGTGTTACGGCGGTGCCGCAGAGGGCACGCGGGTAGCCGAGGTGGAGACGAAGAATGGGAGGAGGGTGTACCAACGAAAAAGCTACACGAGCCATTTGGGGGCGGGGCACTCACTTGTGCGCCGACAGGCATTAACACGTCGGCGTCGTCCATAGACACACACACACACGCAGCTACAGACATGCTCAGAGAGGAAGAGAGGCGCTGGATATATGGAAGCGACGAAGGCGGCTCCCGCCATGCCCTCTTCCCATCACCGAATTCACGGATGTACAATAAAGTCGCCGCTGCCGCCCTCCTCCTCAGCACAGCATCAACGCCATCGCATCCCGTGTAGGAGAGGGAGGGGAGGGGGGGCGAGTGTGTAGGGAAGAGCAGCCGATGACATATCTCAATCGCTGCTCCACCCCCTGCTTTCTGCAAGTACTTCAGTGTGGACGCCTGCGCGTTTCTGTTTTCCATGCATCATGCGTTCTTCTCTTCCTTTCCTTTGTGCATCTTGTGCGCTGCTTGCTTGCTAAGTGTACATGGCAGGGCCACTGGGGCGGCGGCAGCGGCGGCTGAGTGAGGACGACGACGACGAGGGAGTTAAGAAAGAAAAAAGGCGTGTGCGTGGGAGACGGCGGCGTTCCATACAGCGAGGAGAAACAGAGAGCGAGCGGGCGCCCACACGCAGACGTGCTCACACACGCGCGTTGGTGCACGTGTGGGCAATTTCATCTCTTTCAATTGTGTGCGTCGCCCTTCTTTTCGTTTCGGAGCACATGCCCGGGGGACGTAAGGAAAGGGGTTAAGGGGCAGGGAGGCCGCGAACCTACACGCACACACACAAACATCTCTGCAAGTTTGTGTGTGTGTGCGTGTGTGTGTGTGTGCGTGCATCACCGGCAGCGCTGCAACTTCCATCCTCAGCAGCCTCGGCAGAAGGGCGGCGCCACGCAGCAATCGCGCATCCTCACCGACCCAAGACAACAACGCGAGGGATAGTCAGAGCGGCATTTTTGTGTAAGCATGCATGTATGCAGGGAGTGAGCTGCCACAGTGGAGCGGGGGCCAGCACACACCTTCTGCAGCAGCGACCTCCCCCCATCCGCTACACAACTTGCAAACACCATAAGGCTGCCGTATTGCAGTGCTAAGGCTCCCTCCCTCTCTCTCCCCCGCTATCTCGGGCATACTCCCTCCTCCCCTAACGTTTTTTTTTTGCGTGGGTGCGCTTGTCTTCGCCTTCACACTCCGCCGCCTTGGGAGCACGAGCGGGCAATCCTACTGGAGAACATCTCACTTGAGACGCTAGGCGCCGATATAAGAGTGGCTGCGGCGCTCGCAGCAGGAGAGAGGGCGCGTGGTGGCCAAGAGAGGGGGAGGGGGCAGGAAGACACACACACACACACAAACGCACACACACACGCACCGCAAGAGATGGAGAGCAAACCACCAGAAGTAACAGTGAACACGCGAAGCATGCAGCGGCTCGCGCACAACGACGTTATCCACCGCAGCTAAACAACAACGAAGGAACAACACCAAAAGAAATGGGGTAGTGCGGTTGCTACGCTGCAGGCCCATACACATACACACACACACACACAAGCGCGTCCAAGGCGCACACTACACATCTGTTCTCGCCGTCCACCCCCTTTCGTTTTCCAGTTCACTTTGCGAAGGGGCGGTGGCATTCTCAACCCGCCACCGCCCCCTCCCCCCCTCCCTCTACACTCACCTTCTCTCACTTACTCGCGCTCTTGATTCTCTGCCCACCACCACCGCCCTCCTCCCCGGGCTGCTGCAGCTCGCAGTGAAGCGCGCACTGACACTGTAGTGTTGAAAGGCGAGGAAAGAGTGAAAGGGGGAGGGAGGGAGGGAGGGATAGTGCTATCCTGTCCTTCTGCTACGGCTGCTTTTTATAAGCAAGCCCCCGCCCGCCAACCTGCTCGTTGCCACGCTTCTGAAGCGTCCACCTCGTCGCTATCCCTGCGTTTTTTTTTTGTTTCTCAGCCCACACAGTTACCTTTAACCGTCGGCGCACATCCCTTCAGGGTTTTGTTCTGCTGGTGGCCTTCTCTGCCTTCCAAGCACTCCCTCTTCTTCTCCCTTCTACCCATTCCGAGCCCCCACAGACGCACCAGACACACACACACACATATACATGAGAGCTGGAGTGACCAGTGTGCGTGCGTAGAGGCTACAACGGTACTCAACGACTCGGCCTCTTTCGCATAGACGGGAGGAAGAGGCAAGGGAGACGATAGAGGCTGCTGCAGCACGCGCACACCCACACGCACGCACATTCCCTTATTCAGGTAGAGAGGTGCGCGTGAAATAGAGGTGCGTAGGAGAGAGGAAGAAGGGGGAGGAGGGCCATGTAGAGAGGACCGCAGCAAGAGGGATACCTGCAGCGATGGTGGTGGCGGTGGATGGTGGGCGCTAGTGCAGTTTTGCTGCTTCTCCCGTTGCAGAGGAGTCTTTCTCATTCACGCACAAGGACGTATACAGCTTCAACATCTTGTTTGTCGGCATGTGTGTGTCTGTCTGTGCTGGAGAACCTGCCGTGAGGTGTGCCAGCGCAGGGGTCGTCGTCTTTTGCGGCTGCCCTCGATGGGTACTAATCTCTCTGTCTCTCTCGCTTCCGGGTGGCCGCTCCCCTCTGCGAGGCTGCCGCTGGCTACGCCCCGCTGTTACCGGGAACGCTCCCACGTCTCCGCCATCCGTGCCGACGCCCCTAACTCCTTTGCAGAGCCCGAGCAACAACACAGAATCAAGCGGCGTTACTGCCGGAGGTAGATGATGTCGTCTCCGTTCGGCCCGTTGCCGATCGAGAGGATCTTGCAGTTGGTGAAGTACTCGATGGTGGAAAGAAGCTCGCACACGCCGCGCGGCAGCGGTGCGTTGCGGCGGCGCTTCGCCGCGGCGATCGGGTTGTCGCGCCAGCCGTCGATCAACTTTACAATCGGATGGCAGTGGTAGAGAGCAGGCTCGCTCGGCACCGGATCGCCGGCGCGGATGATGTCGCCGTTCTTGTACACGTGCCCATTCACGTCCACCTGCTTGCCCTCTGGGTTGTAGTAGACGTAGGCGATGGTCACGCCGACCTTATCGTACTCGTCTCCGCGGTCGAGGGCGGAGATGGTAAGGTACGGACCTTGGATGCTGTTCACCTCGTGCTGAAGGACGCAGTCGAAGAAGCCGCACACGCGCGGCTTCTTCGTGACGGCGCCGCATTCGCCGTGGTGCTGTGCCGAAGCGATAGCCATGGCGACGCCGATGTTGTACTTGCCGGTCTCGTCCGAGTACTCTACCGGGGCCATGATGCCGTTGTGCCTCGCCTTGTCATTGCTGTGTGGGAAGCCGTCGCGGAAGAGCGTGCGCTGCACAGCCTCGAAGTTGGCACACGTCTCCGACGGCAAGTCGCGCAGCGTCTTGATGTTCTGGGCACTGAAGTAGTCCTGCGGGACGAAGCTGCTGGGGCAGGCACCAATGCCGACCCGGCTGGACCCCGGCGCCTTGTGCACGTTCAGCACGACAGATTTGAACTTCTGGAAGTTCAGCTGGGAGGCCGCCAGTAGCCCGGCCGCCGTTGTGTCTGCCGACGTCGTGCTCTCCCAGAACTTTGTGCGCGCGTTGCTAAGCCAGTACGACTGCGGGCCCTCGAGCAACACTTTCTCGCCACGCAGCACCGCCGCATGCAGCTCGTAGGTGACATCGCAGCGAGCGGGGAAGTCCGGGTTGTGCCGCACACGGTCGCGATACAGCTTCACGAGGAACTCGACCTTGTCCTTCGCCTGCGCGAACGCAATGACGTAGTCAGGCACGCGCACAACGCCGTCGCTGTTCTCTTCGCGGCAGAGGCGCACTACGTCGGCGTCCGAGAGGTTCTTCACCTTGAGCAGACCAAGGTACGTGTCCATGTCCTTCTCCAGCCGCTTGCGCAGCGTCTCGTCGTCGTTGAAGATGTGGTCCAGGCGGATGCCACGCTTCATTACTTTGCTGCCGTGAACGGGCGCCATGCCCTTCAGCGTTGACGAGTTCGCCGCTGAGCCGAGCAGATCCAGAAGCTTGTGGTACGGCGTTACAATGCATACATTGCCGATGAAGAGGCGGTCGCGGTAGTCGATACCGGCGTCGATCAGCTGAATAATCTCCTTCTCCATGAAGCTGACGGGGTCCATGACGCACTCGGGTCCGATGTAGTTTCTCTTGCCAGGCAACAGCAGACCGGACGGTGCGAGGTTGAAGACGAACTTGCGGCCGGCCTTGTCGTAGACGGTGTGGCCGGCGTTCTCGCCGCTGTTTACGCGCGCGATGCACGTGCAGAGCGGGTGGTGGGCCACCGCATCCACGGTCTTGCCCTTGCCCTCGTCGCCGAAAAAGGCGCCGGCCACCATGATCACGTCGTGTGCCTCGATAATGCGGTAGAGCGAGTCCTTGAGCGACGTCTCCGCGTACTCTTTCACGCGGCGCGGCTCTTGCAGCTCCGCCAAAGGCCGCAGCGAGCGCAACGCCTCATAGACAGTTTTCTGGCGCTCATTGGTGTAAAAGGTGTAGCCAGACGCCGTTATGGCGTTGCGTTTCGACCTGCCGCTGCTGCTGCTGGCGTTCGCGGTGTACGGCGCCACGCTCAACGACTTCTGCGAACCATGCGGCGGCTCGTCGTCTATCATCTCCACCTCAACCTCGACGCTTGGCTCCCGGAAGGGGGCCTGCTGCTGGTGCCAAGCGTCCGCTTCATCATTCACGTAGTAGGCCTCCTGTGGGACAGGATCGTGGTGCGTGGACGCGAGCTTCGAGCCCGCTGCTGGCGACGGCGATAGCGGCCGACCGGCGGTGGTGCTCGGGCTCAGTGCATTCGACACGCCGGGCGAGGAGTTGTTGTAGCGCCCACCGTAGCGGCGAACCGGCATCTCCGCTCAAAGAGAGGGAAGGGGGAGGTGGTGGTGGTGGTGGTGGTGGTGCTTCTTTTCCGAAGCACGAAAAAAAGATTTGAGGGACAAGGAGGGAAACAAACGACGCACGTGCGGGTGCTGGAGAGAAAGGCGAGACACAGGGGAAAGGAATGGTGCGACGCGGGAAGGAGGGTGCGGAGGTGCCAGAGGGAGGTAGGGAGGCTGGTGTATAAAGGGGTAAGTGTAAGAAAAAAAGGAGGGAAAGAAAGGATGAGGAAGTGAAGAAGCTCTGGCGAGCTGTTCCAGATGTGGCCGTGTGTTTGGGTAGGGTGGTGGTGGTGGCAGTGACGTTGCCGACTGCTTTTCGAGCCTAAACTCTGCAGTGCTGGGCGTGTTTGCGGGCATGAAGGCATTTAGCGAAGAGAGAGAGACGTGAAGAGTTGATAAGGCTGAAGAGGGCGGAACGTCCACATCGAAGGTCATCCCGCGAGGTGAGGGGGATGTGCGAGATAAGCTCGCTGCCGCCGTGGATACGAAATCGGTACTCTTTTTCAACGGCAGAGGTGAAAGGGAGATATGCCTGGGGGCTGGATGTTGAGAGGATCAGCTCTGTAGTGACAGCTCCGAGCGAAGGGGTGAGAGCGACGGAGAGAGGGAGGACAAGCGAGCTCTACGAGATGATGAATGCCCACTGCGGCTCCACAGCGAAAGTTCCAAACAACAACAAAATGTACATTTCACGAACCGAATGTGCCACATGTGCGTGTATGCATATATATATATATATAGATAGGTATGACGCGCGTAAACTGCACTGCCGTATAAAAATACACTCCACGGGCCTCTAAGTCCGACCCTGTCACAGCCCCCCACCCCCCGACTGCGTGGTGCGAAGCAGCAGCAGCAGCAGCAGCCGAAGCACACGCCGGTAGAGCAGTGCGCCGACTCCGTCATCGGAGCACGGCCCCAGCCCCAAACGCTGCCCACCCGCCCCCTGAGCGGGTCGCCTCACAGCCGCTCCCATTGTGCCGGCCGCCACGCGGTGCACCCGCCCCATCGGGGGGGGGCACTCGGGCCTCCCCACACCAGCGGTGGGCACGATGAGGGCCGGGGGTGGGACACGCTCGAGTCGTGATGACATCTCGCCCATCATGTGGATGGCACAGACGTGTTCACGGTCGCAGGTTGCTCCGACGCCACGCCATCCACGGGCCTCACCGCCACCACGCGCAGCGATGTATCGTGCAGACCTCCTTTGCGTCGCAGGCACTGGACCCTGTCACTGCCAGAAGTGGATCGGCACGGGCATGGACAAGGGGGCCGACTGGCTTTCCCAGAGATAGTGGGGGCATTGGACACTAACACCGCACACGGAGGCGTCTCCCCGTCCATCAGAGGGATGGGGGAATCAATCGTCTGAAGAAAGTTACAAAAGCGAAGGCGTGTGTGCGTGGAGGCGCTGATGATTTTATTGTCCTCCGCACCAGATGGAAAGGCAGAGCAGGGAGGAGGTGGCTGCACATGCATGCATGCTATGAGGGCGACTGACGATGGCGCGTCGCTCGTGCCTTCGCCGTCGTGCACGCCGCAGTGCAGTCAGCCAGAGAGAGAAAGAGAGGACGGAGTGGAAAAGAGAAAGCAGCGACATCCACTCACGCACCCACACGGCACATACACATGTTAAGAGCGTCCACACACCAATTTTCCAAGCAGCCGTGGAGACACGGAACGGGCGCCCCTCCTTTCCTCCCTCGCCTGATTCCCCACTCTACCACCACCACCAGAGAAAGAGCGTCTTGCCGCTACCAATGCACGAGGACCGTACTGGTTGCTCACCTTCCTGTGTGTGCGCGACTGATGAGGTGATGCTCGGTGGCTTGGCCATCTTTTATTTTGTTGTATCGTCTTTTTTTTTCGATGCACGTCTGATGTCGCGTACGTTTTTGCTTCCTCTTCATTGTAGCCGAGGATGGGCGGTGATCTCGCCATCAACCATCCTCCTCCCTTCACGCAAACACACCCAAGGAGGCGCGAAGGCGAAGGCGGGCCCCCTTTTTTGTTGTTGGCGGCAGAGAGCCGAGAAGGAGGGTGAGCAGCGCAGCCTTTGAGTCGGGGGGATCTTGCCAATGGCCTTTCCTTGCCTCCATCGGCTTGGTCACCGTCAGACGGTGCGCGTGCACATGCTGCGCCCCTGCGTCAATGAGGCAGAGACACTTCACTCGTACGAGTAGCGGCTAAGCGGGCGCAGGAAGGGCACCAGTCCACGAGTAAAGCAGTTGGGGTCCTGGAAGCGCTCCGTTGCCTTCGGCACCCTCATCACGCGCTCGCGCCAGTGCGGCTCCGTCACATGATCCAGCTCAGCACGGTAGTGCGCGTTGCCCGCTACCATCATGGAGGCCTTTCCGCGGGCCTGAAGGGCGGCGCGCATGCATCGACTGCGGTACACCTTCTGAATGTCGGGCTCCACGTCGAGCCACTTGCACGAAGGGTTGATGCGCGAGGTGCGGATGGTCATGACACCCTTCGTCGTCGCATATAGAGTGAAGGTGTTGGGGTCCATGCGGACGTTGCGCCCTGGCCTGTACTCGGGTTGCCGCGAGTACCGGTCCTGGCCAAAGCGGCGGCGCTGCTCCTTCAGCTTCTCCACCGGCGTGACGGGGGTGCCAGGGATGACGTGGAAGATCTTCGCCTTCTGCCGCGGCGACCCGGCCTGATTCTTGGCATTGCCGGCCGTCACCTTGCTGGCGTACCGGCTGGGGGTTATGCGCAGCATCGTCAGCGATGCGAATCAACACGACAAGGGGTGAGGAGGAGCCGCAGGTAAGTCGGCGGTGCGAAGGAAGAGAGAGACAGACGCAAGAGCGAGGCAGGACTGCCTTTCTCTTTCTCTCGGAGCCCTTTCTGCTTTTCATGCTTGCCAAGCATCGAGTATTGGTATCGTTGCGTCGTCAACGACGCATGACACACGCGTGCGCATGGCCGCACAGACGACAGCAGCAACGGCAAAAAAAAAAGAAAAGGACAACAACACAGGAGGATGACGAGAAAGAAAGCGTTGAGGCGATGAGGTCCCAGAGATACAGGAAGAGGAAGAGGAGGAGGGGGAAGGGGGCAGCGTGCGTGTGTGTGCGCGCGACAGGTGCGCCGTGCCACCACAAACCACATCGATGACGCCGTTGCTGGTGACATGCGCGGAGAGGCGTGATAAGAGGAGGAGATCATGCGGCACTTCCCTTGCAACTCCTCCCCTCTGTACGGTCCTTCGTCCGCTGTGGCGATGCGTTTGACATCCCATAGCTGCTCATGTTCTCCTTGTTGCCTTTTTCTTGAGTATGATGGGAGGAATCACAGATGTATCCATATATATATATATATCAAGTACTTCAACACTTTCAACTCGCGCGCACACGAACCTTGCGCTTTCTTTTTTTTTTTACAGTCTATCCAGCAAGCCTCTGTTGATCATGGGCGTGCGTGGTTTTCTTGTGCTAAGACTTCCACACAACACACACACATATATATATATATCGTGTGTCTGTGTGTGTGTTGTGTGGAAGTCGGCGTTGCCGCCCTTTTTGTTTTCTCTGTTTTTGTTTCGTTCATTTCCGGCACTCCACCCTCGCCTGCCGCCCCTCTACACACACAACAACAGCAACGAAAAAAAAAACACCATGGCCACTTTCGTCGTTTTTTTGTTGTGTTGTTTCGTCTCCGAGCCTCACGCAAGCATCGTCTCCGTCGTCTCCGCGTGCGTTGTGAGCATGGTGTGAGTCGTGAGGTGGCTGAAAAAAGAGGAGGAGAGATCGCCGTCGCTTGCCCCTCTCTCTCATCGCCCGGACATAAGAGAGCCACACGCCCACAACAAAACACATACACAGATATGGATGCATGCATACACATCACGAAGAGGCGAGAAAGAGAGACGCAAGTGGACCAGGGAAGGGAAGAGGGTGGGCTGTGTGAGTCTCTATGCAGGAGCGAGCGCGAGACAACCGAACGGGGAACAAAACGGCAAACACGAAAAAAAAAGGAAATCACAGCCCACAAAAACCACGAAGAAGCGCTTTCTACGCACACACACAACGAAACAAGATGAGAGTCAAAACATTACAATTAAAAAAAAATACACACCATGTGTCGAAGCTCACAACACAGAACACACGGAAGAACTAAAGAAGATACACACGCACACGCACACGCGCACACGCACAAGCAGAAAATGAGCGGGACTGCTTGCGTGTGATTTTTGTGTGTGCATGCGTGTGTGTATGGGTGTAAATTTCTTTGTTGTTGGAGGGAGAACGTGGGGGAGGAGGAGGAGGAGTCGAAAGAGGCGGAAAAAAAATAGAAACACGCACGCAAAGAAAGAGAGAGAGAGGACAGGTGGAGGAGGTGGTGGTGACCGGAGAAGGGCGACACTCCGGCCACACGTACGCGGGGTGTAGGTCGTGTGCTTGTGCAACCGTGCATGCTTGGGTGGAAGTCAGCGAAAAGGGCACGCACGCACACACAAACAAACACACGCGCGTAGGAGAGGGGGGGAGGGGTTTGTGTGTGTGTGTGTGTATGTGATGGATGGGAGGATTTTCCACACACACACACACACAAACCTTCAAAAAAGAAAGTATATATACACACGAAAGGCGGAGAGAGAGAGAGAGATGCAAAAGCACAAGAACAGCAGGAGATCAGAACAACACGCAAACGCCGAGCGGTGAAGAAAGTAAAAAGAGTGAGCGAGTGAGTGAAGCGGGAAAACCAAAAAGTGAAAATAGCGCTTAATGGCGGCCGGGAATGTTAAGGTGTGCGAGCAGACGGAGAGAAAGACTCAGAGACCGGCAACCAAGGAGAACAGGGTGTCTGAGGGGGAAGGGGAGATGATCACAGTTAGACTGAGGCGCACACGCACTCACGAAGGCACGATCAATTAGTAGTAACCGTAAGACCAGAGAGAGAGATGCGATGAGAGGAGGGGCGAGTGAGCAAGAAGAGGTGAAGAAAAAGTGTCTGCTGTTGTTTTTCTTCATCTCAGAGCCTTCTCGTCTCCCTTCCTTATTCCGCTAATCCCACTCTTGCTGTGTCCGTGTGTGTACGTGCGCTGCTGCTGCTGTCACCGTGCATCGTGTAAGAGTGTGCTATTGCTCTCTTCCTCTTCCGTTGACGTTACCTTGAACAAGTTAACCTCGATTGTCTTGGGAGGGAAGGGTGGGGGGAGAGAAGAGGTGATGATAGAGGGGAGATGAGGGCAGCGAAAAAAAAAAGCAAGGCATAAAAAACAGTCGATTACAATCAACACGGTGTGCTTAAAAGTCAGGGGACACTTAAAAAAGAAACATGTATCACACAAACTCGAAATTAAGACAGAAAAAAAGAAAATCGAGGGTCGACAGTAGGTAGGAGGAGGAAAGAGGGTGGTGGTGGTGGTGGAAGACGAGAAAGGTACTGGGGAAAAGAAGGGAAGTGCAAGAGAAAGCATACGAACACACACACACACACGCACCCCCATAAAAAAAAGAAGGACGATCGGCGAATATGAGTCGAGTACACCAATCGACACGCAAAAAGAAAAGCCAATGCAGGCGTGTGAAAGTTCAGAAAGCAAAACGAAAAGAGCTCAACCGTGAAAAATTAGTCTAAGCACGCACGTGCGCGCGCCCAATGTGGTGCAGGATGATGACCTCACTCGTGTTTGCATTCCTGTTGCTTTTTTTGTTTTATATATGGAGAAACTACCACTCCTTTCTTTTTTTACTCCAAAAATAAGAGACAAACCCTACACACTCGAAGACGGATGATCTCCGCTGAGTTCTTTCGCGTGTCTTCAGCAAGTGTGTGTGTGAGTCGGAGAGGGAGAGGAGCTGTCCTCTGACGGCTGTTTCCACCTCTTCATCTTCCCCTCTTACATTATTGTCTTCTTTTCGGGAGGGGATTAGTAGGGCATACACAGCTCCTCACGCATTCTCTTTTTCCACTTGCAAGAGCTTCACACGTTTTATTTTGCCAGTTGTTTTCTTATTTTTTATTTTCGCCACGTCTCTCTCTCTAGACCCCAACACAACCCGCATCCACTTCGATCTTCACTTTTCCTCTTCTTCCTCTATCACCGGGCCCCTTCTTGCGAGGCGGAGAGGTCGTTGTGTGTGTGTGTGTGGGAGGGAGGAGGGGGGAAGAGAGGGGTTCGTAAGATGTGGTGAGGTGGCGAGTGTGTGTAAGGGGTTAGCGAGCTCGCTCTCTTTTTTTTTCTCTCACGCACCTTGCTGACGGCTTGCGTTTCTTTTTTTTGTTGTTGTTGTTTGCCCGCTCTGGTTTTGCTCTGTCGCTTTAGTCGTCGTGTTCCGTCACTGTCCACCAGCGTCGAGATGGATGGATGGATGAGCGGATGGGGGTGGATGGAGACATATATATATATATATGCGTGTGTGTGTGTGGTTTGCGCCCCTTCGCTGTTGGTGTGGCTGTCGTTCTCCGTCGCTCCGTGTTTCTGTGTGTGTATGTGTGTCGTGTGTATCGTGCGACGCTGCCACCCATCACCTCCGCAAAACAACAAACAAACACACACACACACAAGCACATACACGCACGTCTCCTCCTCGTTTTGTTTCGTTGTCCAGAGAGGACCGAAAAAGAAAGAGAGGAGCGAAACACGTCCGAGGGAGAAAAGCGACCACATGATGGAAGCCTGAAAAGCCAACAAGAAAACAACAAGGAGGGAGGGGGCGCATGTGGGTGGGGAGGGAAGGAGGAGCAGATCAGGCGAAAAGCAGCACGGGAACAAATAGAGAACCATGGCGTGCATGATCAAACACGACGAAGAACCCAACCAAAAAACAACAAAAGAAGAAAGAGACGCGCCTTGCTGAGTTCATCACTCGGGAAGAGGGGGAGGGGGAGGGGGAGGGGAGAAGCATAAAGTAGCACAAAGGAGAACACGGCCCACAAAAGAAAAAAAAAAGGAAGGGCAGAGGGAGGGAGGGGGAGGGGGAGGGGGAGGGTGGGTAGAGGGAGGTGGAGTACAAAGACAACGAAAAAAGAGAGAAAGAAACGAGAACACACAGGCAAACACATGAGAAACGAACAACGAAGACAGGTCAACTTAACGAGGAAGACAATATAAAGCGTGAACCAACGAAGAAAAAAAAAGAGAGGGGGAGAGAGAGGGAAGAGGCTTTTTGTGTGTGTGTGTGTGCGTGTCTGTAGGTGTCTGTGTGTGTGTGTGTGGGTGTGTGTGTTATTCGATCAACGTTGTTGCTGTGGGTTTATATATATATATATCAGATATATATGTAATAGTGAATATATATACATATATATATGTGTGTGTGTTCTTTCGTGTGTACGTGTGTTCGCGCGTGGCACCGTACGCATCCTTTCTTTGTCTGCACGTCTCCTCGGTGCTTCCTCTGGTTTTGGCTTCGCTCCTTGTACTCTCCGTCTCATATTACTTCTTCTGCGAGGGCGACGAGCACACACAGACACAGACACACACACACACACACACACACACGCACACACACACCTACAGACAGACACACAGACATACAGAGCAGGTGTACCAGCAATAAGAAAAGGCGAAGCAACTAAGACGCGGTGGGGGCCGACGGGTGGAGTCAGAGAGGTTGAGAGAGTGAACGACAGTGTGTGCGGTGGTCGTCGTCACCTTTTTTTTCCTGTGTCGCTTACACACACACACACATGCTCTCGCCCCCTTGACCTCGAGCCTGCCGCTGCTGCTGCCGCCGCTGCCTCGTGCCCGCGTTTCATTTTGCATTGTGCTTAGGGCAGGAAGGGCACGATTGCCATCGCCAGCATGGCGGACAGCGATGCACCAGCGAGGAGCGCGACACCCATCAGCTGACCGGCCATCACGCGCTGGCCCTCCGTGCGCAGGCGTGCGTCGATCGGGCCGAACACCATCGAAATCGCACCGAAGAAGCCGTTCGTGAGGCCGAGCAGCGCAAAGAACACGTACGGGGCCGGGTGGCCAGGGATGTACTTGAAGATGCACAGGAAGGTCAGCGGAATGAAGATGAAGCGGCACCCGACGCCAATAAAGAGCACCAAGTGCGAGGGCCACAGGAACTTCACTGAGGATAGCCAGCGGCCGGTCGCATCACCGCAGTTGTACAGCAGAATCGCGATGGTTGCAAACCACCTGTCCGCGCGGTCGACCGGGATCATGAGGGACGGCAGGATGAGCAACGAAACAAAGAAGTTGCAGAAGCAGGCAACCATGAGAGGCCAAATGAACTTCACCACAGGCCACGCGCGCGTGCGCTGCAGCTGCTCCGAGGTGGTCAGGTTGCGGTCGTCAGCGTTGCTGTCGCTGTAGGTGTCGCCAGCCTGGCGGCCCACCACCCGCACCTCGTCGCACTCGCTCAGCTCGTCAGAGCCACCCGCGCCCTCGGCCTTGCGGCGCGCCTTATCAGCCTCCTCGTCGACGAGATCGCCGTAGATCTCATTGCCCTTAGCCGCCGGATTGGTGGTAAAGGGTTGACGCTGGTTGCTGCTGCTGAGGGTGGCGTTCAGCTCCTCCTGGGCGGCTTTGTTGGTCTCCTCGACGTCCAGGCCCTTTGCGGCGTCATTGGCCCGCTTGATGGCACGGAACTCACCGACGTGCTCCTGCGCATAGGAGTTGAAGCGCAGCGAGAGCGCCATGGCGAGCGCAACACCCATGAAGCCGAGGGCGAGGCTGAAGTAGAGGTACGCCTGGCGGAGCACCGAGTCGTACGTGTCCTCCATGGACGCCTTGATGATGCACTGCAGCGTCGAGGAAATCACACCGGAGAAGCCGCAGCCGAACATGATGGCGGACATGAACTTCGGCGGCATCGTACCCACCAGCGCGTAGCACGTCGCCTCCAGGTAGGACTTGCCCACGCCAGCCGCGATGGTCACGATGAAGAAGGCGACCATGGCGCCGACCTGCGACACGCCCCCGGCGGGAATGACCAGAATTACGAACACCTCCACCATCATGAGCGTCAGGGCCATGAAGAAGCGAAAGGAGAGGGAGAGCTTGCGCGCCCACGGGGTCAGCACCGTTGGGCCGACCAATGCCTGCGTCACCACCGACGCCACGTTGTAGAAGGTGAGAATGTTATTCCAGAAAATGGGGCTGTTCGGCTTCGCATTCGGGTCTCGGGTTGCGTACTTGTAGTAGTCGAGCATGTACGCCGGTGCCGATGCGAGGGCATTCAGCGGCATGAGCATCGAAACACCGAGGAGCACGCACGTGGCATACACGTACAGCTCCGCCAGGGAGGAGAAGTTGAGGATCATCTTGCTGTACTAGGGCGAGGAGGAAAGCCGTTTTTCTTGTAGAGCTTCAACAACAACAAGACGTAAAGCAAGACTGGTCCGTGATGGACTTCCACTTCTGTAGTATCCTTGAGGGAGGGAGGGGGGGGGATTGCCTCTTAGGATTATGTGCGCTTGAATCGCTTGGTCGTCGTCTACCTCTTTTCCGATGCGTGCTCTCCCCACTGGTATCTCCAATATAGCCTTCACGTCTTTTGCGGGAAGAGAGAGAGGAGGGGCGAGATGGGTGTGGAGGGCTGCTGATGCACACGTCTCTGCGGTTTAGTGAAGATGCGAAGAGACTGTGTGTGTGTATGTGCGCTCACGTAATTCTTCGTCGCTCTTTCTGCTATCAACGAGAAAGAGGGATTCGGGACGCAAAACGAGAAGGGGGCGTGATGGCGCGTGGTACACGCGAGGGCTACAGAAATGAGGGAAAGACGGAGAGGGGGCAGAGGCGGGGGAACACGGAAGCGGACTTCTTGTGCGAGAACAAAACGCGGTGAGCTGGCGAGAAAAGAAGGAAAATGACTGAATAGGACGGCGGTGAGTACGCCGAGTGGAAAGAAGGGGTGGGGAGTGGGGCGGTTCGAGGTGGGAGGAATGCGTGGTGCGCAGCGGAAGAGGCGGAGACGGCGGATAAGCGCGGCGGTTGCACCAATTCGCACACCCATACACGCAAAAACACCCGAGCAAGAGACGAGAGAGAGGGAGGGAGGGGGATAAAGAAATCGGTCAGCGTGAAACACAGACATGGAGACGGTGTAGGAGGCGCGGGCGAGAAAGGAAAGATGAAGGCGGAGGTGGACCCCTCTCCACACAGGTCCAGCCACACCGCGGCCCACGAGTCTAAGTGGAAAATGCCCGTGTCGCGATTCTCCTACGCTCTGCCCGCCGCCTCCCTCTCGTTTGCCTGGTCACAGCCAACGCCACGCTCAAACACGCACACGCACACCAAACATCACATGCGTTCAGGGATGCGTGCTGGAGTTGATGCTGGAGGCAGCGGGGCACTGTGCCAGTGGAGGCGTGAAGAGGAGGAGGGGGGCCAGGCCCATGCACGCAAGAGTCCATCCTCATCGTCATTATCCCTTCGCCGCTGTCCTCGCCGGTGGGGGGGGTGGACGATATACTCATGTCGTCTTTCGCTTTTTGCGCGTTGGTCGTGAGGAAATAACGAACGAAAACAGCTAAACTGAGAAAGGAAAACAGCTGTAGAACACGAGAGAACCACTAAAGCGGAGCCCGTCCCGTGCGACACACGCACACCCACTCACAGAGAGAGGGAGGGAGAGGGAGACCGGCCAAGAGACAGACACACACGCACGCGCCTACGCGGATGCATGCAAATAACGTGAAGCGATTTGGGGAAAGGCACAGCAAAAGCACAGAGAGGGCCGAGAGGGGAGAAGCGCTTCACACACCTCAAGCACCTCTTCTCGAACCCTCACAGTCCACCCGCTAAGTCGCTTCAGAGTCACAAACACGCACACACGCACGCGTGTAATCGCCTCCTCACTTGCGGGCCTTGCGGGCACCACGAGCTGGCGCGTTCTTGCGAGCCTCGGCCGCGATCAGGCGCTCCTCGCGCTCCTGGATCACATTCATGCGCAGACCCTGCTGCTTCGGCACCGTTACCTGCAGGTGGTTCAGGTCCTTGCCGATCACGAAGATGTTCGCGGCGCGGGTGGCGAACTCGGCGCCCGACGCGTCCTTCAGGTGCGCAATGTTGAACGCACCGGGGTGGCACTCCACCTTCACGATCTCGCCGATGCGGCCGCGGTTGGCGCCGCCGGTCACGATCACGGCCTTGCCCTGGCGGTTCTTGATCAGGTCCACGCACTTCTTCTCCTTGACGTTGTACACGATGGTGTCACCAATGGAGGTGTGCGGGTCCGGGTAGCGGATGCGGTGGCCGTCGTGCGTCACGGCGACCGGCACGCGGCCGGTGGCCGTGTACAGATTCACCACCTTCATCAGCTTGATCTGCGCCTCCGCCTCGGACAGGCTCACCAACGCGAAGCGGCCCTTGACGTCGTACATCAGGCGGAAGCGGTCGCCCGTCTTTGGGATCTCGACCACGTCCATGAAACCGGCGGGGTACTTGCCGTCGCGGCGCGGGTGGTTGTCCACGTGCACCAGACCCTGGCGCAGGATCATCTCACCCTCGCGCGCGTTCAGCGCGTACTTCAGCCGGTTGCGGATGATCACCAGCAGCGGCAGGCACTCGCGCAGCTTGTGCGGACCCGGACGCGGACGCGGCGCGAACACGCCGGTCAGCTTGCTCAGCATCCAGTCCTTGGGCGCATACAAGCGCTTGAGGTGCTTCTTGGCCATCTTTGTGGGAAGAACGTGTTCTACTGATGTTCTGTGAGGAGGAGAGCGAGAAACACAGAAAGAAGAGGGGAGAAGAGTAAGGTCGAAAAGGCCGAGGAGGAGAAGATGGGCACCAACACCTGCAGCAGCACACACGTGGGTAAGGGCATATATAATAATAATAATATATATATATGCGTGCGAAAGAGGCAATGCAGCATACCAGAAGGCGATATAGAAGGCGAGCAAGAGAAGAGACGAGAGCGGAGAGCGGGAGAAGGCGCCACCACGGAGGGCACAAGAAGAGGAAGAAGGCGAGGCAACCAGCACCCCCCCTTCGCCTTCTTTGCGTCCCCCCTCCCCACCGCAGCTTCCCATACCAATACTTCACTCTCGACCCTCGTCGTACTCCGGTCTTTTTTTCCACGGAAGTGGTACCATCCACTCGCCTGAGCTGTCGTTGTCGCGCAACAGCGGCCTCGGTGTGAGTAACTATCCCTATATATATATATATATATATATGTATATACATATACGCGTGTGGGAGAGGGAGCGACAGAGACAGAGGGATTCGTCTCGCCGCTGCTGCTGCTGCTGTGGTGGGTGCTGTGTTGTGTTGTGTTGCAGGTTTGTTTGTTTGGCGTCGTTGGCTTGGTCGCGTGAAATGAGCAAAGAAAAAAAAGAACGAAAAGACGAAGGAGGACGACGCAGACACACACACACACACACAGACCCCTCCCCCCTACCCCACCCCCAAGCGGTGAGGGAGAGGAAGAAGAGGGGGGAAGGGGGAGCGACCTTGGGAATGCCGCTCGTGCCGAACCGTCGGCTAACGAGCAAGAAAACAAAAGAGGGCGCGCGCGTACTGGATCGAGACACGAGAGAGCGAGCTGCCTGCAGGGCGGGTGAGCGTGTGTGTGTATTGGGGGGTCAGTGATGTGCAGTGCAGTAAGTGGTGGATGGGGCGTGTACATGACCTTGAAAGAACGTCACTCGCGAGCAGAGAGGGCGCGAAGAAGAGGAGGGCGAGCGTGACGAGAGAACTGCGACGGCGCAAAATGAAGCTGGACAGCACCACAGAAGGCGCGGGGGAGGGTGGGGCGCAACAGCCGCGGTGCAAGCGCGCATGCGAGGGAGAGGGACGGAGGAGCAGGAAGACAGGCCCAACGAAACAACGAAAAGAGGGAGAGGGGTAGCGAGGTGCACCTGTGGAGAGAGGAAAACTGCAACACATGTGCCTCCTTTACCATACAGGCTTACGTATGTATTGCATTTGCGTGCTCCTCTTCCAATGCAGCCGCGGACTACATCCTACGCCCCCCCCTCTTCTCCTTTTCGATAATATGATCACTACCTTCGGTGCTCGACCCTGTCCCTTCCATCTCCAGCGAACCCCCCCGTCCCTTCGCCGTGCGCGCAGACGGGCAGGCACACAAACCAACGTACCCCTCCCTCTTCCTCTCTCGTCACTCATCAGCAGCATTCCTCGTCGTCCAAATGGATGCACCCACGCCAGACACGAAGCGAGCTCCTCCCTCTCCAACCGGCAACCCCTGACGACGGCGCTACCACCACTCCTCCGCACTCGCTCTGCTTCGCCAACCCCCTCCCTTCCCACACTATCACCCTCGCTCTGTCTCCATCCTTCAAAGACACATCCACGCTTGTACACAGTAATCCACACACGCGCACGCACTCCCTTTCCTTTCTCGTTGTCCTTTCCACTCGCAGTCTTCCGCGGCGGCGGGCGTGACACCCGCGACGATTAACGCTCTGTGGGCGCCGATGACCGTGAAGCTGTGCGCACGGCGTCACACGCACACACACGCACACACGCACGCGTGTAATCGCCTCCTCACTTGCGGGCCTTGCGGGCACCACGAGCTGGCGCGTTCTTGCGAGCCTCGGCCGCGATCAGGCGCTCCTCGCGCTCCTGGATCACATTCATGCGCAGACCCTGCTGCTTCGGCACCGTTACCTGCAGGTGGTTCAGGTCCTTGCCGATCACGAAGATGTTCGCGGCGCGGGTGGCGAACTCGGCGCCCGACGCGTCCTTCAGGTGCGCAATGTTGAACGCACCGGGGTGGCACTCCACCTTCACGATCTCGCCGATGCGGCCGCGGTTGGCGCCGCCGGTCACGATCACGGCCTTGCCCTGGCGGTTCTTGATCAGGTCCACGCACTTCTTCTCCTTGACGTTGTACACGATGGTGTCACCAATGGAGGTGTGCGGGTCCGGGTAGCGGATGCGGTGGCCGTCGTGCGTCACGGCGACCGGCACGCGGCCGGTGGCCGTGTACAGATTCACCACCTTCATCAGCTTGATCTGCGCCTCCGCCTCGGACAGGCTCACCAACGCGAAGCGGCCCTTGACGTCGTACATCAGGCGGAAGCGGTCGCCCGTCTTTGGGATCTCGACCACGTCCATGAAACCGGCGGGGTACTTGCCGTCGCGGCGCGGGTGGTTGTCCACGTGCACCAGACCCTGGCGCAGGATCATCTCACCCTCGCGCGCGTTCAGCGCGTACTTCAGCCGGTTGCGGATGATCACCAGCAGCGGCAGGCACTCGCGCAGCTTGTGCGGACCCGGACGCGGACGCGGCGCGAACACGCCGGTCAGCTTGCTCAGCATCCAGTCCTTGGGCGCATACAAGCGCTTGAGGTGCTTCTTGGCCATCTTTGTGGGAAGAGCGTTGCGGGGGCGTCGAGCTCGACCGAGAAATGAGGGGAAGGTGTTGCGTTCCTCTTGCTTATGTGCAGCGCGAGTCGGGCCGAAGCGTGTGTTGCGCGCGCACGTGTGTATGTTTGAGGGGGGGGGGAGCGCGCACAGAGGAGCAGCAAGGAGGTAGGTGAGGAGCGAGGTAGGGGTTCGAAGAAAGGTGGTTGAGGTATCGATCGAGAAGAATAATATGCTTATTGCGACTGCGATGAGATGCCATGGCAGAAGGGGCGGTGATGAAGAACACCTGACAACAGTACAAGACGTTGCACGTGGTCCATCCCCGCCTCTTGTAACGGCAGTGCATGTCTGGGGGGTGTGCGCGTGTTCCATACTTGGAAGAGCACAAATTACTGTTGAAGGCCGCTTTTCTGTTATACACAGCGTATATGTATCTGTGTATATGATGTTGCGACGATGTTGCTGCCGCGTTGCGGCAGGTCTCTTCGTTGTGGTGGGCAGATGGTGGAAAAGCGAGCCGTTATATACTCGCGGGAGACAGAGGCAGAGGGATGGGCTTCGATAAGAAAGGGATGCACATGTGTAAAGGCCATGCACGTAGGCCAATATAGCAGCCATGTTGGCCCGCAAGAGACGCAGTTCATACAACGAAACAGACAAGCGAGGTGGGAACGATAAGGAGAGGAGGAGACACGTGCGTGCACTTGGGATCACGAGCTGATCAACGGTTACGGGGGTGGTGCACACACACGCACTCACAGAGTAAAAAGGAAAGGCGGAACTACCAGAAGAGGGAGATAACGGAAGAGACGTCGGTGATAGCCGGAAGACTACACCCGGTAAGGTGTGTGCGTGCCTGCTCCCCCACCCCACACCACCCCGCTCTCTCTTTCTCTCCCGTTTTATTTTGCAAGTGGCTCCTTGCACTCGTCAAACGGGCTACAAACGTGGCCTCACCTTCAGCCTCCCGCTCTGGGTGCCTGCACACACTACCACCAGCACCACGACCGCTCGAGGCCCATCTGCAGGCCCAGCCAGCATCCAGCCCGTCACGATGCCTCAGCGACTCTTGGGGTTGCACTGCGTTCTGTTTTTCTTTTTCGCGCGTCGCTCGCTGTATTTTGACGGTGTCTTCTCGCGCACGTCTTCCCACGCGTGCAGAAGTGCGATCACCGAATACGCGTCGCGGACGGGAAGTGGAGAGGGACATGTTCAAGCACGGACACACGGCGGGCAAAAAAAGTCCGAGGCACAGGCGGGGCGGGGCGGGGCGGGTGGTCGGCTTCGTGAGCGCCGATAAATGGCCGCTCCCGTACAGCATCGGCGAAAAAAAGGAGTCGAGCGTGGGGAGGGCGTGGCGAGTCGTGGACGGTAGTGCGGCAAGCCCACAACGCATTACCAGCTATCCGTCGACGCACAGAAGACTGCCGTTCGTTTCGTTGAGCCGGCGTGCTCGAAAGCCTAAAATGCGAGGAAGCACTGTACACAGGCGTCATCTGCCATCATCACTAGGAACGCCTTCAGTCACATTCCGCATCCCTTTGCCCTTCGCCCACCTGCCATGGTCTGATGCCTTCCGCTCTCGCTGTCCTTACAAGGACGCCGGCGCATCTTCGTGATAATCAGGGCATACCCTGGGCAACCCCAGCGTGAACAGGGTGGGCGGATTTACGGAGGGCGCATCCGGGTCGCAACTGCACTTCATGGGAGCTGCGGAGCCTGGAAAGCACGGCCCTAGCGCGCAGTGCAGCGGCCGCACATCGATCGTCACGACCGGGGATGTCACAGTGTTGCAGGCCGAGACAAGTCCGTCGAAAGCGAGGCGGTAATTGTTCGTCTGCGTGTAGCCGTCGTACACCTCGGGGCGGCCTTTCACCACATTCCAGCGAAGCCCGGCCGTCTCCATTTCGCGCACGAAGCCGAAAGGGATAATGCCGCACATGTACGGCGCTGCCGTCTCCCTCGGCGCCGGGCCTGAAGACGACCACGACGGCGGTAGGACGAGCTGCGTCACCCCGTCTGGCCAGCACGCAAAGAGCACGTTGTACTTGTTCATGGCCATGATATGAAAGACTCGCGCGTAACATAAAAGGCAGCAGACAACACCGAACTCGTGATCGATGCGACCGCCAAGTGCGCCGAGGACGGCGATGTTGGGCAGGACGCGCGTCTCCAGGCGTTGAGCAGGCTGTTCAGTGGTGAATGGCGCCGATGTCGTTATCGACTCGAGAAGGCGTCGGCAGCGGTCAGCCTCCTGCCGATCCTCCCCCGCCTGCACCTCGGCGGTGGACAATGCCTCGGGGAGACGAGCCACGCAATCGAATGCAAGGGAAGTGACGTCGGGCGACTGCGCCGCAAGCGGAACCTCTTTATCGAAGCCTCGCAGGGGGTCCACCCCGTTCAGCGAATCCGGCATCCCAACGTCAAGTGCCCACAGACGCTGCAGCAGTGCCACACACTTCATAAAGTCCGTCGACATCTGGCACGCTACGGGCAGCAGAACAAACGGCTCGACTGGCGTTGTGGGCGACGCGGACGCCTCGCGGTGCCTGTGGGCATCACGCCGCCGCCGGATCTTCTCCAGCAGCGTCACGGGAATCGAGTTCACGCTATCATGGAAAAGTAGGCGCTTGTCGCCACCATTGTTGCCCTGGCCATCATCACGGCGGCGAGGCGGCTCTGCATCAGCCGCAGCGGCGAGCACGACTTCTGCGTCACCAGCGTCAGCGAGGAGCATGGCGTGCGTGGCGGGGAGGCTGTCCAAGTCCCCGATGAGGGCATCGCACAAGCGCGACGCGATGAAGGCGCTCTGCGCCGCGGTGCTGCCGCTGCCGCTGCCCGCGATACCGATGCAGCGCTTTGCGCAGTACCTCTTCAGCGCAGCGTACGCGCCGTCCGCGCAAATGAAGTAGGGACGGTGCTCATGGAGCCTGCTGCTGGCGGGGGTGGCTTCGGCTTCCTCTTCGCCCTCCCTCGCCCAGGACGCCGGCGCGACACGGCCACGGTGGCGCTCAAAAAGGCGGATGTAAGAGGCGAAGTCCTCGTCTGTGTTCGCCGGGCTGTTCAACAGAATGACCCCAAAGAGCGACGTGTCAGGGACAGGTGCGTCCGTGGTTACGGCATCCGTTCTACCCAGCGCCAGCACCGCGTTACACGAGCACAGCTTGCGCGTGTGGAGAGCGGGCTGGGTGCCGGGTTGCATGTATGTCTCGAGGCGAGACATGGCGCTCGAGAGGCGGCCAACGGTAACTTTCAGCGGAAGGTCCGGGGAGAGGAAAAGGGCAAAGGGCGCGTGTGTGACATGTGTTTTTCTTCTCTTTTTGGCGCATGGCACCAGGGGTTCACGGACGAGCCAATGGAAGGAGACGGGAAGGGGAGGAGGTGGTGGGGTTCAAGGCAGATGAGACAACAGAGCAGAGGGCCCTCGGCGGACGTCTGCATTCACTGCCCATGGCCAGCCTTCACCGCAGTCTGACTGCGTCGTCGCTGCCGTCGCGCACCTCTCGGGAATGGACAGGCACCGCAACATGAGTTCCCTGTCGAGCACAAGGAGGGGATTGGGGAGGAGGGTGCCGACGGAGGGAGAGACAGAGGGGGGAAGAGGGGAGGGGGAAGATGATGAAGACAGAAAAGGATGCGTGAGAGAAAAGCAAGTAGGATCGACCAGAGGGAGATGGCCGAAGTAGAGAAGTGTACGCCACCCCCGCCTCCTTTCGAGAGAAGGGGGGGGATAGAACAACAAAAACAAAAAATAACATAATGAGAAGATGTCATTGCAACTAGCGGCTGTAGGATACCCACGCAGGGATGCGCGCACACACATACATACACGTATACCAGCACATAGACAAGTGTACACAAACACGAAGAGAGAAGGATAGCTTTACACATCTCTGCGCACACCTCGATGATGACGATGGCAACGCGACAGAGAGGAGGACGGGGAGGGCGGAAAGCAGTAAAACAAAACGAAGGAAAATAAGGGCACTGCAAAGACGGGAAAGAGATGCAGACATGACCGTAAAAACGCCCATCCACACACACACACACGCACACGCACGCATGACAGCTCTTCAGGCTATCTCTTGTCCTCCCCTTGTTTTGGGATGCGCATGTGCCCAGCGTCGCAGTATCAAGGTTCACCGACATTCTCTTCGTCTCTCCGTGCGCGTGTATGTCTCGGCGCACAGCGCTCTCACCGGGATGGCGGAGCACACATAGTCTCGGTGTGCAGCCGAGTTGACTAGCTCCACTCCGTCTTTCCCCGGTCAGAGCATCCTCGTTCCTCCTCTCATCGGCAACGTTGCTGCCCGTACGCCCAATTAGTCTCGCTTGTGGCTGCTCGTGGTCTTGCTATGCAGGCTCTGCGCGGACACCACCTCAGGCGTTGACCTGTGCGACTTTCTACTGTCAACCGTGCCACCGGCCGCATTCCCTGCGAAGCTGCGCTTCGTGGTGGTGCTGCACTTGCAGGAGGCTCTGCTCTCCTCCAACTCGACGCTGCTAGAGCGGCTGCTGAGCTCACTGCCGTAATGGCTAAGGCCATCTTTGTCCACCTTGTCCTCGAGCAGACGCCTCCCTGGGGTACGGACGTAGAGCAGGTAGTAGGCTAGCAGGGCCGCGAAGGCGACGAAGAGGGCGAGGCACTCGATCGTGAGCAGCACCCACCAGTTGTTCTGCACCCACGAACGCTTGTTGCGGGGCACTGCCTGGATGGGGATCGTCGGGAACGGGACCGGGGTGGAGATTATATCTTTTTTCTCACGTCCGGGCATTTTCGCCCTCTGGCCGAAGTGTGTGTGTGTGTGTGTGTGTGTGGCGGTGGCTCGCGCTCTGTCGGACGGGCGTTGCCGCTTCTTTGCGTTGCGCCTGCAGATTATTCAGGTGCGTGCCTGGACGGTCGTGAGGGCGAGTGTGTCGCACTTCACAGAACTGCGTTGCGAAGGATGAAGGGGTGGGAGTGGGAGGAAGAGGATGAGACTGCAGAGGAGGTAGAGCGACACGAAATAGAAAGAGCGAGTTTCCAGGGCACACCGGCGAGAAGGAGGCAGGAGCGGAAGAAAAAACACGCACACACACGCACAACTTCGTCGAGCATGCAGAAAGTGGGCCGACGAGTCAGCAGCGGAGCAGAGACACTGCGGAGAGTAGAGGATAATGGAAGCACGCGGCAGTGAGCGGAACAGTAGCAACTGTCGTCCGTGGCATGGTTAAGGAGGCGAGGGGCGGGAAAAATACGCAGTGGTGTGTCATCCCTATATCCCTCTCGTCCTGTGACGCTGCTCTGCACCGTGCGCTGCATGCTCACGCGTGCGTGAGCGTGGGTTTCGTGTCTTTGCTTGGCTCGGTACGAGGGCTAAGCTGCGTGGGTGTGGGTGCGCGCTGAAGTGCTGGCGCAGGTGCGCGAAAGGTGCGCCGCCGATAATAAGAAGCATCTTAAACGCGTCGGTGCACAGTTCACGGAAAAACACACGCCAAGCATGACTGGGCTTGAGCAACGGTCATGGCCCTCGCCTTATGAGTTCCGTTGCGCACGTGCGCAGGGTTTTGGCACACGCGTACCTGGCAAGACGGTGAGAAGAAAAAAAACGCCGACAGGCCATGCATTCTTCGTTGCGCGGCACGCTCGTGTAAGGGACGCGGGTGATGTGGGGACTGTGCGTGTAAGAGCGACGAGAACGATGAGGGAAGAGAGAGGGGGGAGGGTGAGGTGCCTTGAGGAGAGAGCGGAGGTGTTAAAAAAACGTACAAGGAGCTTCAAGGCACACACCGCCTGCGCGCACGACACCTTCAGAAATGCACATCGTCATCGCTAGCAGGTACATGTGGTACGGTGCACGCGCACACACACAACACATGCGTGTGTACGCATCTCTGTCAGACTACCGGCTCCTGCAGCACACTTCACCAGTGGCGGCTAATGCTGGAAGCACTGAGAGAGGGAGAGGAGCAAGGAAGGGAGACAATAGTGGTGGAAGAAGAGCAGGAGTGCAGGTGCTGCTGTTGCCAGCGCCTGCGCATTACTAGTAACAGCCGCAACCACCACTATCACGGTGCATCATAATTTTTGTCCCTCATTCCCTGGCGTTGATGTCTGCAGCAGCGTTTCTCCATTTCAACGCAGCTGCTGGGCGTGCTCTGCGGGGGGCGATAGGGAGACACAATGAGAGGGCGACAACGCCCATCCACGAAACCAAGCAACACGTGCGCGTACAAAACATGCGCCCGAGGAATACAGCAGGGGAATCATCAAAAAGAGAACGGTAAAAGAAAGCGAAAGGAGCGAAGGTGAGGTTGCGTCGCGAGCATCTGTGACAGCCGTCCCTTCCGCACAAACACACATGCTTGCAGCGACACATCTCTGCTCGAGGGTACAACAACATCCACGTAAAGGACAAGACAGCGAGGAAAGATGCTCTGCGGCAGAGAGCGGGTGAGAGAGACTGGAGGGGGGGGGGGCGGCGGCAGTGAGGGGGTCCGTGCTGAGGTGGAGCTCTACGATCGACTATGATTGATACGCCTAGACACATACAGATAGAAAAATGAGCACATCACACAAGACGAGAGAACGAGGGCAGGAAAAGAGGTATATCGAAAATGAAAAGGCGTGCCTGCGTCTGCGCCGTGGGTAGCCCATGGGAGTGGGTGGGAGCAGCAGCAGCAGCAGGAAAAGGAAGGGGACATTGTGGGTCATAGGGGTCTGCCGGTGGATAGGCGAATGGGTCTAGTTCAATGTCACGCGTTTGCCAGCTAGCACAATCGGATAATGGAGAAGGCGAGACACACACACAAGCACACATAAAGATCCTCGAGGCGACCAATACCGGCAGTGTCGCGCGACGAAGGCAGCGGCAACAACAACGCCAGCACAATATGAGAGAAAGGAGGGGTGGAGGTGGGGGGGTGGGGGAGCAGAGCGCAGTCCCAAGCGGGGGAAGTACCGAACGAGAAACGCAGACATGTGGGAAGAGAGCAGGAGAGTTATGCAGGTGTGCCTATCGGTGTCGGTGTGTGTGTGTGTATAGATGCTTCACTGCAATGTCCTCCGCACATACTCGCAGGCACGTGGACACCTTTCAGATGTCCATGGTCCGCGTCAGACCTCGTCACTGCTGTTACTCCACTCGCCTTCTTCTTCCTCGTCATCGCAGCTATCGTACGAGGAGTCATCGCTCTCCTCCGCCGCATGGCTGTCATCATGCGGTAGGGATCGTGCATCATGCTCTCTGTGGGAGTGCGCGTCGTCGTCGGAGTCACTGTGGCTCTTTCTCTTCGACTTATCTTGGGCTTCACGGTGACGCTCAAAAACGATACAGGCAAGTACCAGGCCCACCACTGCGAGACAGATGATGGAGGAGACAATGATGAGCACCACGGCCCACTTGTACGCCTTCGGCCAGCTCTCGTTCATCGGCTGTAGACTTCCACCGAGCTCGTAGTCTAGGTCACGGATCACCATGTTCGCCGCTATGGGTACGCCGTATAAAAGAATCCGCTGAAGAGCGTAATGAATAGCGTCATCAATAATCGACAGCTCCGCGACGCGGGGCACTGCCGCTACCACATCACTGTTACCGGGCGGCACGACCAGAAGCTTGTCAGCACTAAGTGAATCCACTGCACCGGGATGGGCCGGCAGTAGTTGCTGCCGCTGCCGTTTTTGCTCGAGCGGCATGCTGCTGCTGCTGTGCTCGGTAGCCGGCCAAGAGGACTAAGAAGGAAGCTCCGTTGTACGCGCCGGCTGTTGGTTATACTGACTCGATCTATCTTTTTTCGACTTCCACCACGCTGCGTTTCGCGATCTCGCGCTCGCCCTTCTTCTGCACCGGTGCCTTCCGTGCCACGAGGGAGGGAGGAAGAGGGAGGAGAGAGAGGTATGCGCGCTGCCGGCGTGCTTGCTCGCCTTTCGTCCCCACTTCCCTTCTTGGATTTCCAAGAGGGAGGAGCGAGAGCTGAGGAGGAGGTGCCGTGGTTGAGGGAGGCTGGCTGGCAGAAAGCGAAGCGACGGATCAGACAGTGATGAGATGGAAAGAAAAAAAAAGAAGGCACGCTGAGGGCTGTCGTGAGAGCACTGGGGAGACAGAAGAAGTGGAATGAGAAGAGCCTCTCGAGAGTGAAGCGAGAGGCCGATGAAGGAGAGCGCGCGCTTCGACAGCGGTGTGCCCACTACTCTCCTCGCCTCCCACCACCACAGCAACCCCCGCCCCCCCCAAAAAAAAAAGAAAAAATTGAAGAGAGGCGAGTGTGTTCATGGGCACGGAAAGCGCCGCGAGAAAACGAAACGGAAAGCGGAGGCATCACAGGCAAAGTGAAGGGCGAAGCCGCGAGGGCGGCGGGACGACACATGGAGGGCCACCGTCGTAAGGAAGCCGACGTGACGCAGCGCCATCTGCACTCCTATACGAGCATACGCACGCAACAAGAAGAAAGTGTCCCTGCAGTGCCTTCGCGCAAGGCGACGCGTGGAGGCCGGAGATGCGCAAACCGCTGTAGTTTCCCTCCATTTTGAGGAGAACCGAGATGCCGATGCACGAGGCCCTCTACCGTACAACGAGCGCGCGGAGCTCTTCTTCTCTTGGTTTCGCACACACGAAGGCTTCGCGTCGTCACGGCCTCCTTCTTCCTTTCGGTGTTTTGTTCGATAACGTCAACGCTTCGGCTGGCGCCATTTTCGTTCGCCCGCGCCCGCCCCCCTTCACAGGATGACAACCACGCAGACGGACGCGCTTGCGCAACGACAGCGGCGTGCTGGTCGGGGTGATGTGGGAGCGGGAGGGACGGAATGTGGAGGGGGCGGAGCCATCAAAAAAAAAATTGAAAAGCGACAAGATGAGCACCACCGGTGCAAGGCAAACGACGAGGGGAGAGACCGAGGCAGCAGAAACTGTTGAACACTGAAATTATGTGTGGATGTGTGTGGACGCACACTTGTGGGCGTCGGGGCAGAGCAGGGAAGAGGGGTATTCAGAGACGATGAGGACGTGGAGAGGACAGAGAGAGAGCGAGAAACAAAGGAAAGGAGAGCAGATAGATCGAGTGGGTGGAAAGAGGCGACGGGGAAGCGCGCGGAACACCACCCTGTCCCTGTGCACGCGCTCGGCTTGTGCGCAACATGCATGCGTGTGAGTTGCGGTGGCGGTGCACTACTGGGGAGGGGGAGGGGTGCAGGAGAGAGGCACAGAAGAAGAGGGGGTGCTAGTCTTAGAGATGAGGACCAGGCAGGCGCTAGGGGACCAAAAAGACGAAGTGAGGGTGGGCAGAAAAGCATACACGAAGATGCTGCTCGCTGTTTCGCGCGCGTATGTGCAAGGGAGGAGGCGGAAAGAGATAGGGGCGAGGGAGGAAGGGAGGGAGCGGGCGGACGAGGGACGAGAGAGTCTCAACCCGCAAGCGCTGAGCAGAAACGAAGAGACGATCCCATGTCTACATATCAAGCGGAATGAAAGGAGAATGAGAAGGGGAAACGAAAGTAAGAGACGGAAGACATGTTGGATGGCACACACACACACACACATGCACGCACAGAGGTCCCCACATTCACAAAGGGAGAAAGATGCACGTGTGTGCGTGTGTGTGCAGGTGTCTCTCTATATGCACACGTAGACATGTATAGAAGCAGAATAGCGGAGTCACACGGGCGCACAAACACAGACATCGTGCAAGACACCCACACAGACAAGATGAGTGGCCCATACGACGCAGTCGAGAGCTTCGACCCACACCTGACAGAAACTCCACCCCTTCATCCGATAAAATCGAAAACGGTGAAGGACGATCGCCATCGATGAGAGGTCCTGCGTTGGCGGTGGTGGACCGAGGAGACAAGACAGCAGCAGGGTAAGTCAAGGGGAGGGGGCAGAAATGAGAGAACAAGAAAACGGACCAGGGATACAGATGCACACATGCAGAGGTAGAGAGAGACATCAGAGCAGAGGCACACGCATCGGCGATTCTCAAAACGCGGCAGACGAAAAGGAAAGGAAGAGGGGCAAAAAAATATCTTTTCTTCGAAAAGGAACGGCCAGTAGAATGAGGAAGCGCCAAACGCGCAGGTGAAACAAACAACATAGCAACGGGCGAGTCGTGATCTGCAGGTTAGGGGGCGCAGACAGACGGACAGTGATGGTGGTCGTGTTACAGCAGCCAGTGTCGCTGATGCAAAGCAGCCCTGTCGCACGCACTCGGCCCCTCTCTGCCTCTCTCGCTGTGTCGTCAACTCGGTGTTGGTGAATCCCCTGTAACACGTGCGCGTACGCCAGCGAAAGAGACAGAGAGAGAGCTTAAAAAACGATGTACAACAAAGAAGTGAAAAGGAGAAGCACACGCACACACGCACGAAGTTCGAAAGCCACAAGAAGACTGCATAAAGAAGGGAGGGCGTAGCGAGCGAGCGAGCGAGAAGCACGGACCAGATTCGGCTCACTCGCAACACGTGCGCGTTCTTCTTCGTTGTGCTATGGTTTCTCCCTCATCGTGAGTCGCCCGCCTCGACGTCGCGCGTGGCAGGCGACTCGGAGGGCGACTCGGAGAGGCGGGGGGAGGGGCAGGCCTCGGAGCGCCCTTGCGACGCGGACTTAGTCCTTTTGTGAGACAGGGAGCTCATCAAGAACAGCATGCCGCTCGTGCGCCTGCACCGCTCCCCCCGCTCGTGGCGGTGCTTGATGCGGCGGTACCATCGAAAACTCTGAAAAGCACATCCCATGCTGCACAAGATGACGATGATGCCAATGATAAGCCAGACATACCACAAGTCCCTCGACCAGCTCTTCACCGTCGGCATTGCATAGAGCAGTCGGTTCTGCTCCGCTGCCGGCTCCATGCACAGCGTGCCATACTTTGACACCACATACTCTTTTCGGCCGAGGTACGCATCACAGCCTGGAAGCGTGACCCCCCTGCCCTTGGAGTCAGCCATGGCGACGCGTGAAAGCCGTGGGGGGGGGGGGAATGTGCTCTATTCTGTGATGCGACTGCTGTTGTCGACGTCACCTGCACACACCTATGCATACGCACGCAGGAGCGCAGAGAATCGCATATATATATATATGTCTGTATGTATGTGCGATGGCAGAAGGGGGGGAGGGGGCGTTGTCCTTGCCTTCCGGAGGGCAAGGCAGTAGTGGCTGGGGTGACTCGTGGGAGGGAATGCAGGGCGGACACGTGGCGAGCAAGCTCAGAACAAGACGATCTGCGTGTGTGATGACGATGACTGCCACCCGCACATGTACCAGAAAGCGTGATGGTGCGCGCTCCCGATTGCGTTCACGTGGAGCCGACGTGCTCGTCGGGAGGGGGGAGGCAGGAGAGTGGAGAGGGGGACGGTGAGACGCACAGCATTGCATTACCAGAGATGAGTGGAAGAGAGAGTGGAAAAAAGAAAGTGGCAAGACTCGGAGAGGGACATGACGCTCCGTGAGGAAGGGGGCTCTGCCAGTGGCGCAGCAGCAGAGAGCGAGCGAGGTCCACGCACAGCCTATAGACGACGCCTACAGCACCAGAGCCGCCGCGGCGGCGGGCGGTAGCACTTCCTTTCTGCAGGCGACAGCATCGACACAATTGGCTCCGGCGACAGCTTACCCGCACCAGCGCAACAGAGGCTCCGATGCGTCTGCAAGGGCGCAGCGACAGGGCGTTCCGTGAGGGAGGGAATTGGGTCTCGGTGAGTGGGTAATAGCTTGGAGACTAAGGCGGGAAAGAGACAGGGGGTAGAGGAGGCACCGATGAAGGGCGGGAAACAAGCGAGAGCGCACGTGCTTTTTGTTTCGGTCTAGCGACACGCACAAAAGGAGAGGGAGAAAGAGAGAAGGGGTACCTACACAGAGGCACACAGAAAGGAGTGCGGCGGCGGCGGCAGCAGCAGCAGGGCATGACAGGACATGGGGAGTCTCCCCACAGCCCCAAGCAGAGGCACAACAACGAAAAGAAGGCGAGCAAACAAGAGAGGGGGGTAGGCGAGGGAGCACGGCGAAGTCGTAGGGGAGGTGTAGTGTCAGGGGAAGGAGGGGAGTCGATGAGAGTTGTGGTGAGGGGTGAGCGAGGGATAGAGGGAGAGTAGGGTGTGGGCGGCACGCACACATGCACACGAGGAATGAGGGAAACCACACATCTGCTCTCTGTCTCTCTCTCCACCACTCTCGCGCATGCGCGGCCGACAGAGCGGCGAGAGAGGAGGAAGCGCAGAGGCCAAAACACCCACGCGTGAGGACATCACAAAGTCACACAATGGGGGGATATTGACAAGAAAACGCACACGCGCACACACAAACACACACAAGCGCAGCTCTCCACACAGCTCTGTGCGTGAGAGAGATGCGTGGGGTGATGCGCGCTCGTGTGATGGCGAATCTGTGCATCTAGGCGCTTGCATCTATGCAAAAAAAAAAGAAAAGCGAGCAGGAGCAACCGAAGAAACGAGAGAGCACTGGCGACCCTCACGTCCACCGCAGACGACGAGAAAGAAGACAAGGCAACCGCGAGATGAGTGGGCGAGACGGCTGAGCGAGGGGATCGAGCTCGCCTCCAACGCGAGGGAGCTCACCGTACCCGCAAGGCGAGAGGGAAACACGAGTCAGCGGCGAATTCGAGTGGTGCCGGCACCGCCCGACGTCCCGTCCTCCACAAGGTGAGTGCGCCTCAGCGACCGCCACCACCAATGCCGCAGTGCCGCCACATCCATCGCTGTCGATAGACTGGGAAGAGGCTAAAGTGCGTCCGCAGCGCTACCGACGGAGCGGCGCGATCGATGTTGCTCATGCTGTCGCGACTGGTCGCGTCCGTCACTCCGGCCGACATGCATCGTGAGCGCAGCTCCACCAACGACTCGGCGAAAAGTTGTTCCAGCTCTACTGTAGACACAACGAGGGATCGTAGAGCCGTCTCCAAACCGTCTGACGACCATCTCGACGGGTGCGTCGAGCGGTGCCGTCGTCGTCGTCGCGATGGGAACGACTTCGACGCCGCTGCTCCCGCTGCTGTCGAACGCCTGGCCGCCACGGCCGCAGTGACCGCTCGTATCGAAGCTGCGTCGGGGTGGTTTGGTACGATCAGGTGCACATGCTCGTGAGTGTGCACGTTCCAGAGCGAGAAGAAGAAGGCGTCAGGGATGAAGAGCGACTGCTGCGGCGGCGGCGGTGGCGGCGAGGACCATGTCGGAGGCGAGGCTGCGTTTCCAGGCCTCCGCCGTTGCATGACCTGCCGCGACCTGTAGCAGCACAAAAGAGGCAGTGCGACGGCATCCGATGATGCTGCAGCGATAGCGGGCGTCCTCCCTGTCGCCGTGCTGCTGCCCCGCCAGCTGCCCAGCCCTACATCATTCGTCCGTTTGTAGTAAAGCGGCCCTACATTGACAGCGACCTCGCGCTCACGCTGGCGATGAAAGGCTGCACCGCTGCAGTGCGGCCACCACCACCGCCACCATTCCCGGCAGCATCGAAGCGTTCGTGCCACGCATCCCCGAGCACCATCTCCTTGGAGTCTCAAGTGCGAGCCAGCCCCGCTTCCGACGCCCGGTGCGGCGAGCAGGCGGGCGATGAGCTCACTGTCCCGCGGTAAGCCTCGGTGTAAGCCGCTGCGACTGCTCCTCTTCGCTGCCTGACCACAGGTAGAGCAGCAGCGAGCTGGTGAAACAAAAAGTGATGACGCCGACTTCGGCGGACGTCCACGGCGTCCCTTACAACCAGCGCCGTGGCGCGGAGGTACAGACATTGGACCCGCCTGCGTGGAGCTTGCGGCTTCTGAAAGGGACGCAGTCCCTGCACCCACAGCTCCAGTCGAGCTTTCCTTTCTCACGCGCTGCTGCTGAATCGCCACGGCGTGCGGCACATCGGCAAGCGGCAGCTGTCGCACGTACGCCCTCGTCGCCGCTTCCAGCCAGCGCCACACGCCTCGGTTGATCTGGCGGTGTTGCAGCAGCACATTCGACAGCAGAGCCGCCTCGATGGCCGCCTGTGGGCTCGCGGCGACGGATGCATGCGGGGCGAGATGACCGCGATCGTGTCCGCGTGCCTTTAGCTCTGCCGGTACCCGTCGCGCTGTCTTGTCCAGTGAGCGGTCCGTGAAGAAGGTGATGCAGCGGTTCTGTCGCCGTGCACGGTCGACCGTTTCGCGGGTGAGATAGTACCCGCACCACACAGAAAGGCGGGCGACGGGGTCGTATAATAGGGTAAACCCCTGGCGCGGCAGACACAGAAGCGGCGACGCAGCCACCCGAGTCGCAGAACGCGGGTTTTCGGTATTCTGGCAAGTAGCGGAGACGAAAACGTCTACCAAGTGCTGCGGCAGCGGTTGCCACTGATGCAAGGGTGCTCGTGTGAGGCGTGCGATGGAGAAGAGTGCCGAGGCGGCAAGGGAGGCGGTAGAGCCCCTGGACGCTGCTGCGGCAGCGGCGGAGCGCTTTGCGAGAGGGCGCGTGCCTTTGTTTATCATACGCGTGCCCCACTGAACTTCTTTGGCCGTGTCGCGATCGGCGCTGCTCTGCCGTGAGTGGCGCGCAGGGGAGTAGAGCTTCAGCAGCGTGGGCCGTGAGATGCGCTGTGGGAGCCAGCGGTGGCCTGTGCAGGCAGCCAACCACTCCGCGGCATGTCCGTAGTCGAGCCGCCGCGTCTCGCACACGGATCGATGCGCTGAGCTGCACCAGAGCCTCCGCCACCACCATGACCCCGGCCATGCGGCTGCTGCGGGAGAGGGCAGCAGCTGCAGCGGATTGCGGTACTTGGCCTCGCGCTGAGTGTACAAGCGAGCTGCGCGGCGGCTCAGCCACAGGCTCAGGTGCGCGCCGACGATCACACCGCAGGTGCCCGCAACTGCTGCGGTGGCACATGTCAGCCACAGCTTAAGCGGCTGCGACGGCGCGGGGGACGACAGCGATGATGCTGGCGTCGGCTGTGCACGAGCGCCGCGCAGCGCCCCAGCTGCGAAGTACGCGTGGTCATGCAACAGGCGCCGCGCCGCCTGCGCGCAACACGGCGGAAAGAGCGAAAACAGTGAAGGCGACGAGACCTCTGGTGCTACGCAGTCGCGTGATGAGCTGAGTGTCGATGGTTGCAGAGCGGCCGGGCTAGCGGGTACGCTCTCCATCTGCGTGCTTCTTCGTAGATGTTTTTCGAGGCCACCCAACACCACCACCACCGCTCCGAAGACACGGAAACAGATCGACCTCGGAGAGAGAAGCACAGGGAGGAGAGAGCCGCACATGGGGAGCAGCAGAAAACAGAGAGCGAGAGGAGAGGCCAACGCAAGCAATGGCGACTCGTTGCGGCAGCATGTCCCGCAACCCATATATACGCACTCGCGTGCAAGCGCTGGGTAGCTCAGGGAGATGCTAAAAGGGTCCTCAGAGTGATAGATGGAGTTGGACGACCGCAAGCGTCACCGGTAGACCCTACCGTCTTGTGAGGAGGGCACCTCGCTGCAGTGTTTATACATGCGTATGTATACACCTGTTGGGCTTTGCGCGGGCTATATGGCAGATGAGGTCTCGAGTTCACTTCAGCAGCGGGAGTAGCAACATCTATATCCAGTAGCACACAAGTTGCGTTGGCGAGAGAGAGAGGCAGACACAGCATACGGTGGAAGGGCAGAATGAGGAGATATGCGTGGAGCGGAGGGATGGGTGGGCGCGCGGTGGTGGTGGTGAGCAAAGAGAAGCCAAGGCACCCCTACGTGAGAGAGACACAGACATAAACACAGACACACACGCACACCCTCTCCCACGCGAGGCGGCATGTGCGCGAGCAAGCGAAGGAACACGGAAAAGGCGTCCACAGACAGAGACGCAGCACAGCGACCCCACTCCACTCACTCGACCACTTCCCTGCAGTCAAAGGAAAAGATGCGCACACGCACACACCTGTCCGAAAACCTCTCTCAACGCTCTACCGCCCCCTCTTCCCCCCCTTCCTCCTCGTCGTGCACGTCGGCGGCTCGGTTGGCCTTCCCCCTCCCTCTCCTCTTTTCCACACCACGGCCATCCCCCCATCCTCTCGATGGCCTCGAGAGCAACCATGCGTGAGAATAAACGAAGGGGTGGGGGTGGAGAGGGAGGAGGGGGTGCAGGAACGAAGCTACGGCGGGAAAAATTGTGGAGACGCGTGGGGAGTCCACCTTCCTCGTCCTTCAAGAGCACGCCCGCACGCAAAATAGATAAGGACCATGAACCAACGGGCGGGTTGCTTCTCAGACACTTGCCAACAGCACAGGGAAGACGATGCTGTGTGTGAGAGAGAGACACGGCGGCATCTCCTGTAGCGCAGACGCGCTGGCCATCGAAGCATCCACCTACGCAAAGGCGTGTACCGCCTCAGCACACTCACGGCCGCACCATGTAGCGCACCCGTGCACGGTGTTGTTGATCGGCTTGATGGAGCCCCAAAGCGCATGCGGCTCCCTGTGTTTTTCCATCGGTTTGGCAGGTCCATATTGCCCATGCAGTACATCCGCAGCTGGTGCAAGCATACCTCCGGCTCCGTGTACTTGTCTGGCGACGGTTCTATGTCGAGCTCGCGGGAGGCTGTCGCCGCTCTCCTTCGAGCTGGATACGCCGTCGCTGAACGACTCTGCGTAACTGGAGCGTGGGCGGTGCTGCTTGCACTGCAGACGCGCCATCCTCGCGGAGACCTTGGCTTTCTTGTCCGACGGCACTCGGTAGGAAATGCGCATCACGCGCAGCATGCCGTCCCCCCGCTTGGCAAGCACATCGCACCCGTGGCAGTGGTGATTGCAGCCGTTTCATCACACACGGAAAGGCGATGCACACTACCACGAGGAGCATTATGAGCACTGAGAATGATGAGGGCAAGCCAGTTCTTGTGTCCTCAATACGAGGGGGACGGCGGCGTGTAGGAGAGGGCGTTCTGGCACGCCGCCGATATCCTGCACAGACTGTCCAACTTCATGGCGGGCACCATACCGGGTCAGACACGCTTTTAAGAGGGGTTCGGAATGAGGCCCGCATGTTGTCGCTGTTCATTTCTTTGCGTGTTTGGTGGGGAGGAGGGGGTGAGGGCGCTGCTTGCCTCTTGCGTGCTCAGCGCGAGTTCTCGCGCATGTCGATGCGGATGCGGCTGTGGATTTTTAGGCGAGGATGGGGGATGGGGGGGGGGGCGGAAACGACATGTATGCGCGCCCCGAAAAGGGAGGAAAGCACGCTTTGGCAGTGGTGACGCTGAGAGACGGGGGAGACGGGGGTGGAAAGGCAAGAACGAGGTCATGAGCGCTGCGAGGGAGTACGAAGGCACAGCGAAAGAAGCAGCGAAACAACGTCTGTCACGTGTTCCGTTATGAGCATTCCCGTCTTGCTCGTTCTGCGCGTCTCTACGTGTGTTTGTGTGTGCTTCGCTAGGAGACATGCCCGCCTCCCTCCGCAGGAGAAGATGGTGCAGGTGCGCCCCCCCCTCTCCTTCGCGTGCCGTTGTTGCTGCCGCTTCGATTTCGTTACTCTTGTGATGTTACGGAGCACCACTTCAAGACTGGCCCCTCAAACGCCAATCGCGCTGTCGACGGAAAAGAAAAGGCCGACCGCACTTGTGCCGCTCTGTAGCTGTAGGCCTCTGTGTACGATGATGCGTAGAGCAAGAGATGCGCAAGCACTACCACGCACGCGTCGCTTCTCTGTCTCGTAACTTCCCCAGATGCTCCTCATGCCCCTCAGGCCAACCTCCTGCTCATACAGGCACACGCGCGCATAAGAAAGGTGATGATCCGATGCATTGTGTAGCCACCGCGCACCGGTATTGACATGACGCGGTGGCTACACGCGCTACCTTGTGTGCAGACAGGGAGCACACACACACACATATATATATATACAAGACAAGAAATCCAACAAGGCGGCATTGCAAGGGGGAGGGGGGAGGGCAGCCTCATGCGCATGGCACGTCGAGAACGACACACCACCTCCGAAGAGTTCTTCAGTGTGCACTACGCGCTGCCTTTGCCTCCAGTGCTTGTTGCTTGCCCCGCTCAATGGAGGCTGCGAGCTCGCTCATGCCCGCACCCGATGCCGCCGATACTGCCGCGTACGGCAAGTCTTCGTAGAACTCATGCAGAAACAGAGACATAGACTGCGCCAGTGTCCCCGCATAGCTGTTCCCCTGGTTGGCGAGCAGCACGTCCTGGGAGCCGAGCGCGGCCACCCCGATGCGCGTGCCCTCGCCCCTCCAGTCGGCGTCCTCGCCATCGCCGGGCTCTCCGGAGACGGCGCGTCTGCTCTGATTGCTGCGACGGGGGTTGGTCACGGCCTCGTCGAGCGCGTCGTTGTCCCGCATCCACGCAATCACCGAGTCTGCAGAGACCACGTCGGTCTTGTTGAACACCACGACGAGGGGCACCTGCTGCTTGAGCATGATGCCGCTCGAGTACAACATGGTCGACACGAAGGTTTGCGGGCTGCTCACACAACGCACCGTGTCCGCGACAAAGAGGAGCACCGTGGGGAGCACAGCGCCAAAGGAATCCGCGATGAGATGCCCTGAGGCGGACCATGTGAACACCTCAATCTGGCCAGGTGTGTCCACGATGATCCAGTCCAGCGTCTCCTTCTTCTTCTCCAGCAGCGACACGACCTGGTGAATCTTTGTGGCGAAGAGGTTCAGCGACGTCATGATGGCGCCGTTCGGGCCCAGCCGGTAGTTCTTCATGACCTCCCCATACTGCACGCTGTCACGGATGTCGATGTTCACGTTATACGGGGTGTGGGTCACGGCGGGGTCGAGATTGATGAAGTACGAGCGGATGCCGCTCGTGTGGGCGTAGTGCTGCATGCGATGCACCAGCGTTGTTTTGCCAGTACCGGCCATGCCTACCACAAGGATCACCACCGGCGTTGTCGCGTCGGCAGAGGTCGTGACGGCTGGCGAGGCTGAGGCCGCGGCAGACGAAGATGTGTCGACCATGATGCAGGGAGATGATGGGCCGAGAACGCAGTATACACAGAGAAATGTGTGTGTGTGTGTGTGTCGAAGGGGACGGCGACTGAGGAGGCTGAAGGTTGCTGCACTGGTAAGTCGAAAGATCCGTGTGATACGCTGTATGTATGTACACGCACACACAGGAAAGCCATGCTCACAGAGAGAGGAGGAAGGGGGTGTGGGATGTGGGTGGCAGTCAAGATGGCCATGGAGAAAGTATGTGGCTAGACATCACATCATAGGTGTGCCCGAAAGCAACGAGAAATCGAGAACTTTGCATGTTTGTGCGAAGGAGTCGAGGGAGGAGACGGCCACGCGCGCGCATGTCATAACGGACGTGCCCCCCCCTCCTCCTCCTTTCCGGTGTAGCGCACGTTCCCCACCCTTCAGTGCTCGTCCGTTAACGCACACAATTGCTGCGCCACCTTTGCTTCACGTCCCAAAACATGCCCGCCTCCTGCCTGAGAGGTTCAGCACGTGCACCCGCACCACAGAGACGAAGACAAGGATCCCACGCGTCGCGGTTGTGTTGGGGCGTTGGCCTGATGCGTTCCTGTTTCCTTCTCTTGTAAAGTTAGTTAGACGCCGCTGCCATCCATGCGCTGTCATTGAGAGGGGGGCGAGAGGGGAGGGGGAAAGCACCGCGTGAGTGGCAACTCTGTGCAGAGTGTGGGGAGGAGGGGGGGGCAGAGAGGGGCGGGGGCGTGGCGGCGGCTTGGGTTGTAGCGAGAAAAAAAAGAGAAGGATGGAGGGAGGGAAACAAAGGAGACGAGTGGGGCGCTACGAGGAGAAGTCGTCAGAGTCGTCCTCCACGAGCGCACACCACTCCCTCTCCTCTCCAGAGTCTCCCTCTTACACACAGACCCTCTCTCAGGCATCATTAAAGAGAGAGAGGGGGGGGGGATAGAAAAACGCAGAGGCTACGGCACACTCGTGGCGCGTGTAGATATACACACGTACACTCAGCCATTCATCAACCAACAACACATCCAGGCACACATCCCCTCGGGTGCTGGTGCCAGGGCAGGAAGAGAGACGGGAGGGAGAGGGAAAGGGCCAAACACATAGCGAGATTGTCCATCGAGACATCCACAGCGCCTCTGTTCCTGTGCGCGTGCTTGTATTGTGAGTGTGCATGAGCGCGCATGAGGGCTATTGGTGGAGGAAGGGAGTGGTGCCGGTCACTGCGTCACTGCCGCGTGCAGCCTCTTCCCTCTCCGCACAGACTTTGCATCACACCATGCTCCATCTTTTGCTTCCTACTCCTCCTTTCGATAGTGCGCCCGCTCTACTCCCTCGCCCCTCTGCATTCATCGCTGCATCACACTCTGATCATGTCTTCTACATGCTGAATCAATTACGTCAGGCGACATCACTGAAAATCACGTGGCCTGTGCCATGAGCGCGCAGAGGTGACCCATCGCCGCCGCATACTCGCGCTCGCTCATGCACGATGACCGGAGCAGCGTCGCACGCCACTGTGCCAGGCGACTCGCGACACACAGCAGGTCTCCCTTCATCGGCAGCTGAACGTGGAGAAGCAAAGCCGATACGGTGGCCGCCAACCGCGCCGCCGTCGCAAACAAGGTTAGTTTTGCCATCTTGCATTCACCGTCGTGCCGAAGACGGGGCGAAAGGTGCATGTAGGCGGCGCTGCTGGCCCGCACACCGTTGCCCTCCTCGTCCTCCTCAGCATTTCGAGTGTCGTCCTGTGGCTGCCAGAGCATGGGCAATTCGTTGCAGAGACGGCATACAGCGTAGAGGAGCTGGTAGTGTAGCTGGCACGTCCGTGACCGCAGCTGCGAATTGTCCAGTGCACTGATGCACACTCGTGACGCGGACGGCGAGCCAGGAGGCCCACCGCGCGGCGTTGACAAAGACGAAGATGACGGATGCGGGTGCAGCTGGTGCTGGCGATCCTCACCGGCAACAACCGCAGCAGTGGCAGTGGAGAGACTACCCGGCGACGCTGGCGAGCCTTCATCTTCATGCCGTGTCGTCGTTTTCGCATCATCGTTCGCAGTCCCGCCCGTCAACGCGGTGCCGCAACAGCCGTCAACTTGCACCAGCGTCCGAAGCTGCTGGAGAACTCGGGGTGGGCTCACGTAGAGAGACGTGAGAAGGCGGAGGAGCGCCAGGCAGGTGTGCTGTGCCTTAGCGAATGCAGCGACAGCGACTTCTGCCTGCAGATCGGGGCAAGAGGTAGTTTGTGACGCGCTTCGAGGCTGACCAATGACAGCAGTGCTGTGTAGCAGCTCACTGACGGCGCGCACAAACGCGTCCACCAACGCATCCAGCAGCGTGCGCATGCCTTCTGTCACAACAGCCGCGAGGATGCCTTGCAGAACAAAGGCAGCCTCTGGCGGCTGCGGTTGAGGCGGCTGTAGTTCACCACCATGGCTGGTCTCAGTCCGCCGCCCAGTCGTCTCCTTTCGATTCATAGCCGCTGGCGTCGCCGAAGACACGCTCAAGGTGGCGGGAATGGCGGTGTCACACGCTACAAGATCGGTCCAAGCCGGGTGGCCCATCCACCACTCCACATAACCGAGCGTCGCTGCTTCGCATGGCCACTGGGAGAGCACTTCGCACCACTGCCGCATGAGACGGCGCAGCTGCTCGACAAGTTCATCGAATACGCCGGAGGCAGCCGCTGCTGCAGGCGGAGATGGGAAAAATGAAAAGGAGGCGCGACAGTCACGAACACCCACGCCCTGAAAAAAATTGGAGGAGCCGTGCGTCCTCGGTCTGTCCAACAACACCTCCGCCAGGTCCGCCTCAAATCGTTCTAGTCCATCGAAGATAAGCAGCAGCGCGGACCGTAGCGTGCACGGCTGCGCTGAAGCGGAGGCCACCGACGCGGTAGCGGTAGCCGCATGCGCAACAGGAAAAAATGAATCTAGGCCCTGGGCGGAGGTAGCCGCAGAGCTAGCAGCCGCGGTGACGGTGTCCGCGTCGCGCTCGAGATGAGCAGCCATAGCGCGCGAGAGGGCGTGCGACAGCCACGGCCGCAACCACGCAGGCGGTCGCGTGGGAGGCACAGTGGCAGTTGCCAGAGGCGGACCAATGGCACCGGCTGTCAATGCAGCTATCCCAGACGGTGCAGGGCCAAAGGCAGCGAGGAGTGCGTTGAACGGCGGCGATGCAGCCGGTGGCCGGGTAGCGCTGATACCACTTGCTGGCGCCGCCGCGGAAACGAGAGCCGTCGCCGGCGACTGTGGAGACGCCAACGCCACCGATGACGAAGATGACGCGGACGGCGATGCTAGACGCCGCATCGGCACCGCCGCGCCACCGCCACCGTCATGGCTGCTTGTGTAGCTGAGGCGCTGGTCCAGCTGCGCAGCCGCAGAGCTCCCCATGCGCTCGGGCCGGCGCCGTCGCTTTGACCCGGGCACTAATCGGACGCTCCCGACATCTGATGGCGGCCTTTCTTCAGCGCCCAGTCCGGACGGATGGCGGGAGATGCGGTACCCGCGGGCCACCTGTACCGTCAGCAACGACGAGGGCACCGGCACCTGGGTCCGTCCTGCCTCACCCGAGCGGCTACCCGTTGACCAGGGCAGCACCGTCTCGGACTCCTCGCAGATACCACAACTTGCATGCAACTCCGCCGCGCGATGAGCACGCTCCTCCAGCGCATCCATGCCGCTTGGGGAGCGACTCGCTTCCGGTGGCAGCCGCAGCTGCCTGTGCGTGGGGCCCTCGGCGGAGATACGAGGGGGAGCCGGGCCTGTGAATGTGTCGCCATGGCCACGGTGGTTGCGTGCGGCCGACAGCGCCGCCGACGACGTGAAGCTGTTGTGCGCGTAGAAGGCTGAAGGCACGCGGTAAAGGTGCTGCACAGGCACGGCGGTAGACGAGACAGCGTGCGAGGAAGGGCTCCCTGGAGAAACCGGTTGCTGGCGTTGCTGTGGAAGCTTGTCGAGGATGCGGCTTGAGCTTTCCATCTTCGCCGAGCGAGGCGAGGATGCTAGCGACGTGGAGGAGGTTGGAAGTGCCTGCGGAGCGGCCACCGTCACCGGGTACTGGCGCGCCTTTGCCGCAGCTGTTCCTGTCGGCTTTACGAGACAGTCATGGTGAGGGCTGCCGCTGCTACGGCACCTTTCCTCGTCGCGCTCGCTGTTTTGAGCAGCTGTCAAGCATCTGTCGACCGCCTCGGCCATGGTGGTCGCCGCCGCAGAGCCGGCCCGCATGCCGATGCCACCAGAGCAAGTGTGGCTGTCGCGCGCGATGGACGTGCCGGCAACAGCAGATTCGCTCATTACCAAGTGCGAAGGAGGTGCTTGTCTGACTGAGCAGCCGCCCGCACCACCCGCGTCGCCACCAACACTATCAGTGGTCGAAGCGTCACAGTCGGTGAGGTGAACGTGTCTGCGCGTGCTCGCCGCGATGGTCGCGAGGGCTCTGACGCCGCCCGTCACAGGGACCGCGCCAACCAACTCGACCCCGGCAGCTCCGAAGGACATCGTTAGGAAGTCCGAGGACGTCGTGTGGTGGGCAACGGCGACGCTGGTGTAGCTGGCCGCTTGCACACTGCCGTCCTCAATGAGCGCCGCTAAGCGGGGGGAGGGAGGGAGGGAGGAGGAGGGGGGGGTCGACAGGAAGATTTGAGAAGAGAAAGACGAAGCGACTCTCTGAGAGAGGGCGAAAAGAAACAAGAAAGCGTTACACACAAGAGATCTCTCTATGGCAAAGAGGGGGAGGGGAGAGGCTTAAGGGAGCACTACGGGGGATGGAGGGAGAGGGCCCGCGCCAATCGCCGACAACGTCCACGCCAATGCCAAGCCACCGTCTAGTTATAAGGGAGGGGGGTGGGCACCGGGTGTGCAACGTTCACACCGACCCGACTTCCTTTTCGTTTTCTCTTCCCCCTACCCCCAACAAGGAAGTGCGAACGACCGGAAAAGCGCGTGTGCTTCTAACGTGAGAGTTGGTCCGGTGAACCGTGCACTCTATGTAAGAGCCGCACGCGAGAGAGAAGGGATGGGGGGTGAAGTGGTAGGGTGTAAAAAAACAGAGGAAGCCATCTGGTGCAGGACAGGTGTAAGGGAGGAAGGTGGGTGGCCGGAATAGAGACGGTGAAATGTCAGGGCTGGCAACCGCCAGAAATAGCGGAGACGCAGCGAATTGGCTGCACCGCACGTAGGCATGTGTATCGGGCGCGACGAGACGAAGGTGGGAGGCCGCTGACCGATGCGACGAGTCCGTCTGTTCGCCGGAGAAAAAACCATAGGCACACACAGAGACACCACTCCACACGTGCACGCGCTGTGCCTGTTGTTGTTACTTGTCTTCGACGCGCTTGGCGCACTGCTCTCAGGAGGAGGGGGGAGGGACAGCGAGACAGACAACGAGGGCCGAATCATCACCAGTCAATGCGCTGTAAAAGGGCGTCTACCCTCACCACATACAAACCCAGGCACGTACGCGAGCACGGGACTCGAGGGAGGGAGAGCCGCAGGCATCCGCAGACACATCACCACAGGCACACGCACGAAGAGAGAGAGGGATACAGAAGATAGCAGTAAGGAAACAAACAAAAAAAAAACAAGAGTAGCGAGCAAGAGGGAGTGCGCGTTGGGCGTCCATGGAGAGGGGCTCAGGGGGCGAGGAGGGTTGAAACAACGCAATGAACACACCCACGACGTGTGCGTCACTGGATGCATGCCCCCCCCCCACCTCCAGCTACTGCACATTCAGCAAGAACTAGCGTCACGAGCTAACGCATCCCGCGCCACCCTCTCCCCTTCCCTGACCCAACGCTCAACTCGCCACCTCCTCGCCACTTCCCTCCTCCCTCTCTCTCAGCCTCGCCCCTTTGACCCACTCACCAGCCTTGAGGAAACATGGCCTTGAAGCGACGCACAAAAAACTTCTGCCGCGGCCCACCCACGTCCGAGCCGTACTGCCCGCGTGCACGCCACACGTCCCGTGAGTGAGTCAGCGGCTTCTGGCCAATTTTGGAGTGGTAATCGGGGTGGACGTTGTAGTAGGTCGACTTGAACTCCGTCACCTCCTCAGTTTTGCAGCGGATGTCACCGACCTGGTTGAAGCGGCGCATCTCCGCCGCCTTCTTGCGATCCCGCTCTTCGGAGAAGTACATCATCTCCTTCGTCACCTCGTCGCGCGAGTGAAACCAGTGCATGTTCTCCGCGTACGTCTTGATCGACTTGGCCCGCTCCCATCCAAGGATGAGTCGGTAGTCAATGTCCTTCTCACTCAGCATCTCGTTGTTCGGGTCGCGGAAGGTACTCCGCACCTCCTCGGTAATGACATCGCGGCGCGAGCGCATCGGAAAGCCGTGGGCCCCTTTCAGCAAGCTACGGTAGAGACGAATCTTCTCTTGATGCCTGTACGAGACCGGCGCCCCGGTAGCCTCAGCAGCAGTGCGGCGTGCGACGAGAGACGTGCGCAGCATACTTCCAAGAGGAGGGGGGAGGGGGGGGGGGCTATTTGATGGAGCTAAGAAGTAGGGCGCCGGGCAACAGCGTAGGGAAGAGGTCCATACGTATCTGCAGCGACGAAGCGTCTCTTTGAGTTGAGGATGTTCTACTCAACCGCCAATGACCGCTACGCGCGTGCTGCGATCACAGCCGACAGGAATGGAAGACACGAAACGGTACAGGAGGTGGAGTGCTAGATTCAACGGAAAATAAAAGAACAACAAGGAGGTCCGACGGAGTGGAGTAGAGAGAGACACTCCTCAACGCCTAGCACACGCAGTAACAACGAGGGGAGTGGCAGCGGCAGCAGCTGTTGTTGTTGCTGCAGTCTTCGTGACGTGGCCACACCGGCCAACGCACCACCCCAGGAAAAACGAGGGAGCAAGAACACGAAAGATGCGCGAGGGGAGGACGAGGGCAATGAAGATAGAGCGAAGCACACACACACACACACAAGGAGAGATGCGCACACACGCATGTGCATGCGTAGGCGGTGAAAGGAGGAGGAAGAGGAGACAAGACACGAGTACAGGCATCATCGTGTCTTTGTCTCCTCAAACAAACGCCCCTTTCCCCCTCTTCTCTCTGCTGCCATGCCGTTGTCCCACAGAGAGAGAGAACGCGGCAGCGAGACTGCAAGGGTGGAAGTGGGGGTGCTGTGACACGATCCGTTTTTTGTTTTGCTCGCCAGCAGGCTTGTGCAAAAACTCCCTTCCTTTCTGCTGAGCGCCGGTTTTCCATGGGAGAAGGAGAAGGCGAAGGCGAGGAGCAGGAGAGTGAGAGATACAAGAAGATCTGCAGAATATCACGGTATGGCCATGCCCGTCTGCCCATCCTACCCATCCCTCGTTTTCCGCTGCGCCAGTGGGCGCCCATCGCACGCCTCGACGCCTCAATTCGCCGTGTTTTTTTAGCTCCTTTCGTGGGCTGTGCTCGCCTGGCCCTCTGTATCGTGAAGAGAGTCAACGAAACAGACAAGATGAAGCGAGAGTAGAACACCGAAGGCAAGAGCTGTGTGTGCGTGTGTGTGGACGTGCATTGCTGCTCTGTCCCTCTACCTCTCCACGTACGCGCGAAGGCGAAGCCGAAGATGAACTGGGAAGGGAGCGGGGGAGGGGGCAAGCCGTCATGCGTGGATGTCTCAAACATTTAGAAGGGATGTAGCACCGAGACTGTCATAAAAAAGCGAAAATGGGCTAAAGAGAGACACGAGAAAGGACACGCACCCGAGAAAATTTCTACACTTGAGGAGAACGAGAGCGTCGCCATCGAGGGCGTCCATCTGATCCACAAGGAGGGGTGTGGGCGTGTGCCCGTCCTCTCATCATTTCCCACCCACCCACCCTCAACAACAACAAAGAAAGGAATACCACATCTCTCTTTCTCTCACATGGCGTGTGTGCGTGCACCGAAAACGACAGTGACTGCGAAGATGGTAGAGAAGAGAAAGACGACTCCACAAAAAAAAAGAAGGATGGGGTTGTGGAGTCGCCGCAGGCGGCACCGAGAAAAGGAAGGGCATGCGGAAGAGGGGTGAGGGAGGAAGGGAGGAGGAGGGAGGGGCATAGCAATTACCCGAAGAGTCATACACATGTGCGCACCCGGCTGCTCCCCCCTCCCACCCGCGCACGCACAAAGGCCAAGTAAAAAAAAAAGAATGCCAGAGTATAGACGGAGCACACACATACACACATGCGCACGCACACACGTAGCGAGAGACACCCGTGAGGCATGCAAAAGAAAAATGCACATGTTGAGGGCAATCGTTGAGATGCTTACATAGAGAGTCAGAGCAAGAGCAAGAAGGAAGAGACACGACAGCAATAGTTCCAGTTCTCGAAGCAAGAAGAGCCACACACCTGCACACCGACACGAGGGCGAGCGATGAGAGGCATACACACTACAGCTCTAGCGGTAAGAGAGAGCGGGTCGCATGAGTAGCCGCGGCATAAAAGGGCACACACACACACACTCGTACAGAGACACAAAAGTATATACACAGGGTAAGACACATGGATCCTTGCCCACCAGAGCCGTCGCCGCTGCTGCATCTCCTTTCCTTTCCCTGACGTCCTCTCACGCAAGCGTGTGCACTATGTGTACGACGGAGAGAGAAGCGGCACGAATGCCGTCATCCTTTTTCCTCCGCCAACGCGTCGGCATGGCAGCCATCCGTAGCGAGCGTGAGGGGCGTGGGTTGGGAAGGAGCATCTGCACAGTCTGAAGAAAGAGAAAGTGTGTGAAGGGAGGAAGCAAGAGTGAAAAGAATGCGAGGTGCTGTGTCTCTGCGTTTGTGTGCCTGTGCCCTCCCTCCCCCTCGTCTCCCGTCTCCCGTCCCCCTCCCCCATCGCCCTGCTTTGCAGTTCATCGTTGTGTTGCTGTCCCATCCGCAAACTCCGCACAAGCGCGCGCGAGAGAGGGGGCTAAGCAGCAGATGAAGAAACGACGTGGGGCAGAGGCAGAGCGACCGCGAACAGCAGAGGAGCCGAGCCGCCACCGCCACAGAAAGAAGCGCGAACGCCCGTGTGCAGGCCATGTTCTCGCGCAGAGGGAAGAAGAATGCAAGCCAACCAGCCAACCGTGGAGGCTCCCTTTTCAGGCGCGAAGTGGAAAATAAAACAATAAAACATAAACGAAGGCAGAGAAAGCTATATAGAGAGAAGTAACGACAGAGTGGGAGGGTGGGGTGTGGACGGAAGAGAGAGACACACGCACACAAACGCCAGGATCACCTCTGCAAGGACGAAGAGCGCCTGCGTACGTGTGGCCGTGGCCCACATACATATAAATATATATATATATATATGTATATTGACGAGTGAAATCAGCATAACGACTTACCCCCCCCCCGCCGCCGTCGCCGCCACCGTCGACGTGTGACGGTGCCTTCTCTCCTCGCACAGTTAATAACGAAGTACCTCTGTAGGCCACCATAAAAGACAGCCGCACGCACCAGGCGAAAACCGGAAAACAGCGAAAGGCGCGTGCCGCCGAGAGAAGTCATGTGCGAAGCTAAGGAAGGTGGTGAAGAACGTGTGCCGCACAGTTATGGAATAGGCAATCGCATGAATGTCCTCCGTTTCTCTAAGGAATCCACGTACGCCGCTGGTCCCAGGTGTGTCGCTGCTGCCTTGGGGCTTTGTTGTCCTGCGCTTACATCCAATTGCCTGTAGCTTTCCTGCCACCAGTGTACAAGGAGTGGGCGCCTTCGTTGTCGGCGCCGTTTGGGCTCGAGAAGGAGTTGGGGTACTGATTCGGTGGCATCTGATTTGCCGCACTGTGGTTGTCGCCGTACATGGTGCCTTGCTTCATGTTGAGTTGCTGCACCGAGTTTCCCATATCCCCGTCGTAGTCGCCTGAGGTGTGCTGGCTGCACTGCTGCACGAAGGAGCGTGTAGACACAAAGGACTTTGTGCGCGTGGCCTGATTCGTCTCCTCCTGCGCCCACTCCGGCGCATCCTCCGGCGGCTCGTCCATGCCTTCGTTGTCCTGGCAGCACGCCGTCACAATGAAGACGACGAGGCACAGCACCATGAGAATGGAGAAGAAGATGACCCACCAGTTGTTCTGCACGCTGCTCGAAGTGTTGTGGAGCTCGTACATCATACGGCTGGGACCTTGTGTCTGGCACACAGCCCAGAAGAACGCCCGGCTTGCCCTCTGCGACTCTTCCTTCCACCTGCTGCCATTGTAGACGCTGCTAAAGAGGAATCCTGCGTAGGTGTAGCCGCCCGAGGCCTTGTTGTCGGACCAGGTGGATGTGTCGCCGTTTCCGACAGCAAGGAGGTCCTGGCCAAACATAGAGCTCGGTCGCAACTGAGACTTCTTGGGGGCGGTGGCATTGAACCATGACGGGAAGCCGCTCTGCACGCCGTACACATTCACTGACGGCGACGTCGGCTCCCCGAAGTAGTTGCCGATGTAGAAGGTAACGCCAACGTTGCTAATGTGCAGCGGCAGCTCCGGGTTATCGTCTGTCTCGGTCCAGCGGCCTTGGTTCCAGCGCCAGTAGCAGCCGAAGGACAGGCCGGCGCCGGAGCCGAGGATATGCTCGGTGAGGGGTGGAGGGCAATCGCCAGCCGGGCTGGCGTCCGTGCTGGCCCCAAGGTACGCATACCACTCCGTGCCAGCACCGGCACCGCGCGCCGCCTCGATGACAGCGGTGTGCGCCGCGGCCGTCGGCTCACCAGCAATGTAGCCGCCACCCTCCTGACAGACAAGGCGGCTCTCAATCTTGTGGCCGCTTCCCTCGGGCCTCGCGAAGGTGTTGACCACCGGAACGAACGCAAACCCTTGAGCGTGCTCGACGCCGTGACTGAGGAGCACGACAAGCAACACGGCAACGGACAGAACGACCAGACGACAATGGCGAGCGCCACCCACGTGGTGGGGCGCTGCTGGCCTGCTCAGCTGCATCGCTATGATAAGTGCAGTATGTGCGTGTCGTTTTCCTGCTGCTGCCCGGCGCCCCTACGTTCTTGCGAGGGATACACAGCGAGAGAGATGGCGGAGGAAGACGCGGTAGACGGATGCGGAAAAGAAAGCCGGGCAACTCAGATCCCAACTGGTTCGGAGGCGAACTACAGGAGGGAGAGAGAGGGGTGCGGAAGAGCCTGTTTGGAGATGCGCGAGTGTACACACTGACAGAAAGACAGAGAGGTGAGTGGTAAGGAGGAGGAGGTCACCAACAATGAAAAATGGAGACACAAGTTCGATAGGCACAACTTCTCAGAAGGTTCGTGATGATACTTCGTCTTACTCGTGTCTTTGGTGCGCTGTCCTTTTCTGTGTTTCCTTGCGAATCTCGTGGTCCCCTTGTCTCTTGTTTTTCTTTGAGGCGAGGGGAGGGGGAAGGGGTCGAGGTGTTTTGCGGCCGTTTGATGAGATGCGCGGCTGCATTGGTGTGTTCGTCGCGAGGGGTGGGTGGAAGGAGTGAAAAAAGGACAAGGAGAGGTGTGTGTATGTGTCTTTGGGAGCACCGGGGAGACGCGGAAAGAGGGAGCATGCATGGCGGCGCATCTTTCTCTTTTCGTTTGTGGTGGTGGTGGTGTTGGGGAGGGCCCTTCTTCTCTTCCACTGTCTGAGCGCACTTCTGGACGGATAGAAGAGCGAGAAAACGTTTTTTTTTTCACTTGCGGGCAGAGAGGGCAGGCCAGACAAACAACGGCACAAGTGAAACTGAACCTCCAGATAATGGCGCCGAGTACTGCCACGGTGCTCGCAGCGAAGATGGAGAGGAGGGAGAAAGGGCAGCAGCAGCAGCAGACACACACAGACACAGACACAGAGGCCTGTTCACTTTCACGTGTGTGTGTGTGTAGAGGGGTCTGTGCTTGCTCTACCGCGGTTCTGTCTCGTCATGAAACGTGTGTGCAGGCCTGCCGCATAGCCTCCCTTGCATCCGTATGTTCGCTTTTTCTTTTCGCGTACACGGCATTACCGCTTCTCTCTCGATTTTGCTCTTTTCGTGCGTTCTGCTCTTCAGTGCTTCGCCTCTTGCATGCGCATGTGTGTGCTTCGCCCTTTGCATAGAAAAGCAGTGAAACCGCCACCAAAACAAGGGGCGCACACAGGGAAAACAAAGAAGGGCGAGGGCCACACAAAAACACGAGACGATCCAAAATTCGAAGACGCCGGTGACGATCGCAGGAAAACATAAACAGTAAAAGATAGAGATTTGGGAGACTCAGATAGGAAGCGGCGGGGATGCTCGTCGTTCAACAGCCTCGCGGCTTGGAGGAGGAGCAGGAAAGGAAGAGGGAAGGACCGAGGGCCGTGAAAGAGAAGAGAGCAGAAAAAAAAAGAAGGAAAGAAAAGGGCCTCTACGCTCCCCCTCACCCCCCTTTCCTATCTCTGGCTCTCCTCTCTCTCCTCAATCTTCGCCCATTCTTTTTCTTTGTTTTCAGCGTCGTCTTCTCTTGTAACGGTTCGAGACGGCAAACCTCGCATGGAGTCAAACACGCGGCGCTGCCACTTGTGTGTGCATCGGCCCGTCGCGTGAGCCTGTATTGCATCCCTTTCGCGTCTCTCTTTCGCTTTCTGGGCACCATGGTAGGAGTTCCTTCGCCGCTTCCATTGGTGCCCTGCTCCCCACCGGCACACCAGCCCCGTCATCCTATGCAACTGTAAGGAGACACACATAACACCACTCACCTTCTCCCACGTGCAAGTCTGCAGGAGCGTTGCCATGGACAGCGGAAACACGCGCAGACGTGCTCTCGTGCAGACAGAGGATAGAGCCAAAGAAAAAAAAAGCAATAAAAAAGAAGAGAGCAACGCGAAGGAATGACAGAGGACAGCCATGGAGATGCGCGCACGCGCAGGGTACATCAGCCCTCCCTCCTGTGGCCTCACCACAAGAAAAGCAGCTTTCTTTTCCAAAACCAAAGCCCCCCATCCCCCCCAAAAAAAAAACAAAGAGAAAGAGAGAGATGACGTGCAAGAGACACAGCGCCAACAGACACCCACGCACCCACACACAAAGGGTTGAAAGCGCATGCCAAGGGAGAGCCACACAAAACAAGGCGTCACGGCAGCGCAAACGAAAGGCGACGGGCATCAGTGCTCGAAGGAGCCGCCCCTCCCTCCTCCCGCAAAAAGAAAGAGAAGGACGAGAAGGAAAAAGTGCAAAGACAAAGAGACCGGCCAGAAAGACGAAATGAGAAGAAGCCAAACACAGGCACGCGTACAGATATACATGTCTATATGTACGCACATGCATATATGTATATATGTACGCACATGTATATATGTATATATGTACGCACATGTATATATGTATATATGTACGCACATGTATATATGTACGCACATGTATATATGTATATATGTACGCACATGTATATATGTACGCACATGTATATATGTATATATGTACGCACATGTATATATGTACGCACATGTATATATGTATATATGTACGCACATGTATATATGTATATATGTACGCACATGTATATATGTATATATGTACGCACATGTATATATGTACGCACATGTATATATGTATATATGTACGCACATGCATATATGTACGCACATGTATATATGTACGCACATGTATATATGTATATATGTACGCACATGTATATATGTATATATGTACGCACATGCATATATGTACGCACATGCATATATGTACGCACATGCATATATGTACGCACATGTATATATGTACGCACATGTATATATGTACGCACATGTATATATGTACGCATATGCATATATGTATATATGTACGCACATGCATATATGTACGCACATGCATATATGTACGCACATGCATATATGTACGCACATGCATATATGTACGCACATGTATATATGTACGCACATGTATATATGTATATATGTACGCACATGTATATATGTATATATACGCACATGTATATATGTATATATGTACGCACATGCATATATGTACGCACATGTATATATGTACGCACATGTATATATGTATATATGTACGCACATGTATATATGTATATATGTACGCACATGTATATATGTACGCACATGTATATATGTATATATGTACGCACATGTATATATGTATATATGTACGCACATGTATATATGTACGCACATGTATATATGTATATATGTACGCACATGTATATATGTACGCACATGTATATATGTATATATGTACGCACATGTATATATGTATATATGTACGCACATGTATATATGTATATATGTACGCACATGCATATATGTATATATGTACGCACATGTATATATGTATATATGTACGCACATGTATATATGTATATATGTACGCACATGTATATATGTATATATGTACGCACATGCATATATGTACGCACATGCATATATGTACGCACATGTATATATGTACGCACATGCATATATGTACGCACATGTATATATGTACGCACATGTATATATGTACGCACATGCATATATGTACGCATATGCATATATGTACGCACATGCATATATGTACGCACATGCATATATGTACGCACATGTATATATGTATATATGTACGCACATGTATATATGTATATATGTACGCACATGTATATATGTATATATGTACGCACATGTATATATGTATATATGTACGCACATGCATATATGTATATATGTACGCACATGCATATATGTATATATGTACGCACATGCATATATGTACGCACATGCATATATGTACGCACATGCATATATGTACGCACATGTATATATGTACGCACATGTATATATGTATATATGTACGCACATGTATATATGTATATATGTACGCACATGCATATATGTACGCACATGCATATATGTACGCACATGCATATATGTACGCACATGTATATATGTACGCACATGTATATATGTACGCACATGTATATATGTACGCATATGCATATATGTATATATGTACGCACATGCATATATGTACGCACATGCATATATGTACGCACATGCATATATGTACGCACATGCATATATGTACGCACATGTATATATGTACGCACATGTATATATGTATATATGTACGCACATGTATATATGTATATATGTACGCACATGCATATATGTACGCACATGCATATATGTACGCACATGCATATATGTACGCACATGTATATATGTACGCACATGTATATATGTACGCACATGTATATATGTACGCATATGCATATATGTATATATGTACGCACATGCATATATGTACGCACATGCATATATGTACGCACATGCATATATGTACGCACATGCATATATGTACGCACATGTATATATGTATATATGTACGCACATGCATATATGTACGCACATGCATATATGTACGCACATGTATATATGTACGCACATGTATATATGTATATATGTACGCACATGTATATATGTATATATGTACGCACATGTATATATGTACGCACATGTATATATGTACGCACATGTATATATGTATATATGTACGCACATGTATATATGTACGCACATGTATATATGTATATATGTACGCACATGCATATATGTATATATGTACGCACATGCATATATGTACGCACATGCATATATGTACGCACATGTATATATGTACGCACATGCATATATGTACGCACATGTATATATGTACGCACATGTATATATGTATATATGTACGCACATGCATATATGTATATATGTACGCACATGCATATATGTACGCACATGCATATATGTACGCACATGTATATATGTACGCACATGCATATATGTACGCACATGTATATATGTACGCACATGCATATATGTACGCACATGCATATATGTACGCACATGTATATATGTACGCACATGCATATATGTACGCACATGTATATATGTACGCACATGTATATATGTATATATGTACGCACATGCATATATGTACGCACATGTATATATGTATATATGTACGCACATGCATATATGTATATATGTACGCACATGTATATATGTATATATGTACGCACATCAATCATCCAGAATCCTTAACGTTCCCGAAGAGGCAAGGCAACGGTAAAGGGCACAAGGAGCCAAGCAAGCATCCGAACGGAAAGGAGAAAAGGAGCTCCCCTCTGCACAGTAACTGCGCACACGTTGATGCATACACACCACACCGGCACACACACACTCACTCACAGGACGTGTGAATGCGTGGGGTCATCGGCGAATAACAGAAGAAGCGAGAAATGCAAAAACAACAAAAAAGAGGAGAGCCATCGGGCGGAATGGAGGGGGAGGGAGGAGGGAAAAAGTAAAGCTGGACAAGAACAAAGAGGGAGCTCACATGGCACCACACACCCACACACCACCACACAAGCGCGGACGCATGCGCGCAGAGAAAGAGAGAGAGGGCATGGAAACGGAGCTACGAAGCCCGAAGGAGAACAAGCGGTGGGGCGAGGGGAGGGGCGAGAGGAAGGAGGGAAGCGGGTGGCAAGAGCGAGACAAAGAGGAAAACGCTTCCGCACAGAATAATGAGAAACAGAAAAAAAAAGGACAAACTGCAATACGCTTCATGGCGAGCACAGAAGTAGTATAAGGGCGGTTGTTGATGGACCTCTGCGTCCTTCGTTTTCTTGAACTCGTTCATGGATCCGTGGAATCACGCGAAGAACAAAAAGAAAACTCCGCCGTCACCGCCCTCACTCCCCCCTTCCCTCTTTCCCTCGTCGAGAGGATGTAAGGCTCACAAGGGTCGAGCGCCGTGCAGGTGTGGAAAATAAAACGGGTTTATCGAAGAAAATCCGATGGACAGCGCGAAGGGTGGGGGTTGGGGGGGGGGCAGAGAGCGCGCGTGCTGGTGTTTGGATGCAGTCTCACCGGAAAACGAACGAAAAAAAAAAGGATGTGCACAGCAGCAGGGGTTTTCGAAAGGGGGTGGGTGTAAAGAAAGAAAACAAGCGCTGGTCAAGACACATACATGCGCACACCCACGCACCCACACTCCCCCTTCCCGCCATCTCCCTCTAGAGTCCATCGAAAGGAATAGGATGGGGAGTGCGGGGAGGGGTGTAGAGGGGAAAAGAAACAGAACATAAAAAAAATTGAAGAAGTCGCATGCGCTCATTGCGTGTGTGTCTTCTTTTTCTTTTCCTCGCTCCCTTACAGGTTCACATCGTTCTCATTAATCTCGCCAGCCTGCGGCATCTCAACATCACTAAAGGCCTGCGAAATGCTGCGGCCACGGCTGCGACGGCTGCTGCGACGCGTCAACAGAACAGCACTGGGCTCCTGGTAGGTACCTTCTTTGTCATTCTGCTCCTCCGTACCTGATTGCGGTCCTTCTGGCGAAAGGGTACTCTCGCCCATGTCAAACTTCCTCTGGATGAGGTTGTCCACGGAGTTCTCTGACAGTATGCCGTCTGCGTACTGGCGGCGCTCTCCAACGCTGTAGATGCCAGTCGCACCCATGGTCGTGTCCTCCGGATCTCCCGGCTGGTTCGGATTAAAGCCGCGACCGTAGCGCATCCGGCGACGCTGCACTTCCTGCTCGGGCGACAGCATGTGCTGCTGCGGCGCCAAACCCGGTGCGGCATACGGCTGCTGTGTCATCTTGGGCGGCTCGTCGCTGACCACGTACGCCTTGCCGACGCGCTCGCGTATGACCATCTGGAACACTGGCAGTTCCTCCTTCGGCTTTATTGAGGTGCAGCAGCAGTAGATGACAATGACGAAGAGGATGACCAGGACGATGACAGCGACGATCAGGAAGATGAGCCACCAGTGCGACTGAGCCCACGTGAGGGTTTTGAAGCCATTCACGAACTGCGGCTGCGGCATGCGGGTGGTGAAGGGGGGACGCACCGGATAGAGCTGGTACTCACATACCATCATGTACTTTCCTGTCGGGTACGGGTCATTGTTCCTCGGCAGCAGCGGCGCGTCCATGCGGAGGAGCCCGTTGGTCACGGTATCGTAGCTGGCGGCGCCGCCAAAGTACCCACGCGGGTACGGTTTGTCGGCCGGGTGATCCGGGTTCCAGGTGAACTGCTGGAACTGATTGAGAATCTGGCTGGGTCCGGTTTTCCGCCGGTAGAGGCCGATCCAGTACGCCGTACCGGGCTCGCCATTGTATGAGTACATGTCGTAGAAGCCGTAGCGCCAGCGGTAGTAACAGTTGTCGCTGTTCGGTACCGTAGCTCCCGGGACGAGCTCTGCACAGTTCGTGCCGGGCAGGGACGGCGCCGCGCTGGAGCCAGTGTAGATAGTGCTGTCCTTTCCGCCACCGTTGACAGTCATCCAATACGCGACCTCGTTGCTCAACAGAGTGTTCGCGTCGCTGGCCGGGACGCCACCAGCGTCGAAGCACACTTCCTCCGTCGTAAAGTACGTGACTTCTATGCCAGAGCTTGAAAGAGAACTGGCGCCGTAAGACATGTACCCCTTCATCTGCAGCGCCAGCAGACCGGGTAGACCCTGCGCCTGGGCCACCTCTGCAATACCGCTCAGCGTGAGCAGCACCAGCAACGCCGCCAAAGGGAGAGCGACACACGACTTCATGGATGCCTGTTCAGCGTTTTCCGGGTGCGTTTTTTCCCTCTTTTCTTTGGTGGGAGGAGGCAGGGGGGGGCAGTGGGCACGCAGGAAAGGGAAGGAAGTCCGCGCGAAACAAAAAAGGACGACGACAACAGCAGGAAAAAAAAGGAAGAGGGAAAGGCACACGAAAAGGCCACCTGAGACGACCACGAGAGGGTGCAGTGCGGCGATGGTGATGCTGCTGATGTGGTGTGACGATCGCGAAGAAGGATGCAAGCGAGGGCGGGGGCGGGGTGACGAAACAATAGCGAAATAATCAAAAAATAACGAATGGAAACGGGGTCGAATAATGTGCGGCGACTCGCCTCATTCAGGCACACAACGACCACACACACGCACACACTCAGTACCGTGGAAAAAAAAGGAATAGGCTATACGTCCATCCATACATAAACATGCGTAAAGCCGATTGAGGGAGAGGGGAGGAAGGGTGGGTGGGTGGGGGGGGGCCACACAAAGCAGGATGTGGGACACGACGACAGGGGCAGAGAGGGGTGGGGTGGGTGTCGAGAGGAATGTTGCACTGATTGAAGGAGAGAGCCACGGCAGGGCAGCAAAGGGTAGCAAGGGATGAACAGATTCGGTAAGTGGGTGAGCGGGTGAGAGGTGGCGTGGAAGAAGACGCGGCGCGGGCAGAGGGGACGTGCACGCAGAGAGAAAGACAGTGAAAAGAGAAAGCAAGGGGGAAAAACAGGGATTTAGAGTTGGAAGCACGGAGGAACGTTGTGTGACATCGGGTACACAGACACAGACGGAGAGAAAGACACATACTCTCACCAACAACAGACACACACACATATGGGCTGATGAAAGTAAATCTGGGTGGAGGTGGGGAAAAGGTGCCGGGGAGGGGGGGCACCGAGCCCTCCAACCCTTCCCCTGCGCACGCAGGTTGCACCACCACGGCACAGCCGTACGCATTGTGGCTGCTACACCGTCCGCCACTGGCACCACCATATATGCTTCTCTTGCACTCGTTCTCACCACAAAAATATTCACGTTTCCTGGCACACATATATGCATGCTGGTTCATTACAGCAAAGGTGTTTCCTGCCGCCACACAGAGACAGAGAGTGTGCGTGTGCGTGCTTACGTTGGTGTGGGTGAATGCGTGGACGTTTTCTTTTCCTTGCCTTTCCAATGTTTTCTTCGTCACCCCTCAACGACCCTGCAAGCTGTGCGTCGTTGCCGGATTCGCTGTGCTCTGTTCTCTCTCTTTCCATCTCGTCCCTCTCTCCGGAGATGATGAGAACAGAGCGAAGCGAACGGTGTCTCATCATCACCGATGCACGGACGCAGAGAAGGAGGGAGAGGGAGAGATCGATCCCTTCCGCCTTTCACGGGCTTGCTCCAGTACACCCTGTCTCTTTCTTTCTCAGCTAGGGAACGTGTCAGAGTGCGCCCCAGTTTGAAGGAAGGGATGGGGTCAAAGCATGCCTGCGCCACAGCATGGAGTGGGGGAGGGAAGGAGAGGAGGAGGGGGGAGCGGGGAGTAGGGAGAAGGACTGTAAGGCCCAGCGTGCCTCGCGCTCTCTCTGCCAGAGCGATCTCTCTCTGTTGCGTCCCCCTCACCTTGGTACCTCTCCACCCTCACTTCCCTTAGTGCGCTCTCATTCACTTTCGCGGCTGTAGTTGCGCACCTGGCGGACGTACAACGAAATGAAGGAGAGACGACGGAGGGGCGGACGAGTGTCGGAGATGCGAGGGAGGGGCAGGGGGAAAGGGAGGCGATTGCATAGGGAAGCACTGCTGCCGTGGCGTGCCACTACCGCCCTACCTCCCGCCCTCTCCCATGTGCAAAGCAGCGCCAGCAGAGAGAAAAAGAGGGCACGCTTACTCACCGCCAGCCGTGCCCGCCAAGGAGAGGCGCCGCTTCCCTTCTTTCGCTTCTCTCCCGTCATCTGTGCATCCTGTCTCAAGTATTTCGCATGCCTTCGTTAGATGCTCAACACGCTCAACGTGCTGCAGACGGCCTGTGCCCAACAGTAGATGTCGTACCGCGTGTTGGCGTCGTTGAGCACGAGCGGCCAGCGGGGACTGTCAGCGCTGGGGCTGCTGCTGTTTGCGCACGAGGTGGCCAAGAACACGATGCCGGCGAACGTTATGTCACCCATCAGCATTGCCGCCATTTTCGCAACGGGCGAGTCGATGAGCCGTGTCGGCTGACGGCGTCGACGCCGCTTCGACAGCGCCGGAGTGCTGGGATCGACAGCAGCCGCGGCACCTGTGCTGGCACTTGCGGAAGGTGGTGGAGGAGCAGCAGCTGCCGTGGGTGCTGTGGCCTTTGCCTTTGGGCTCACAGGCGATGGCGCGGCGTAAAACCAACGCATCACTGCAGTAGAAGTGTGCCTCGCCAGCCACGACAGACCCGCGGCAATGCGCGGCGGCAAGCGCGGGAGAAGCGACACAATGAAGTAGCCACGAGGCGAGAGCGAAGCCCAGACGCTGTCCGCCAGCGCGTGCTGCGACGATAGCGGCGACGATGAGGACAGCGTCGCCGATCCGTCGCGCCACTCCGCATGCAGCGGCTGTGTAAACCCTGCGAGGCGCTGCCAGAGCGTCTGCGCGGCCCCGAAGCGAGGAAACAGCCGCGACCACACACCCGCCGCAGAGACACCGAAGCTGTAAAGGCCGTAGGTGGAGTTCACGGCTGGCGATGGGGGCGCCGCGGTCGTGAAAAGCGAGTCCGTCGCAAACGCACTGAGGAGCGACCTCGGCGACAAATCCTTCGCGCCATCCACCGCGGGCGGCGCCCCGAAGGGAGCGACATAGTCGACTGCCCGGCAGCCGGCGTACAAGACAATAAAGGACGCGACAGAGGCGAGGCAGCTCGTGGTCGCGGCTCGCAGCACGACCACGCCGTACTGACACACAGCGGCCCGGCTGCAGGTCCGTACAAACTGTACATTAGGCGCGCGCTGCGCTGCCAGAACCTGGTACGCAAACGACGACACCACCCACGAGTGGCGACGACCAACACGGAGCGCAAAGATCGAGGCCGGCTGTTGCGATGAGCGTCGCGACGGCCTTGCCCACAATGCCGACGCATCATCCTCGGCGTCGCCTTCTGCCTCCCTTGCGCCCTTCGCATTACCCTTGTAAGAGATGGATATATCACCTTCCTCCGCCGGATCGATCAGCACGCCGTCCGCCTCCGCACCGTTAAAGATCTCCTCCCGCTGCACCGCGTCCTTCGCTAGATTTACCAGCTCCGCTCGGTACCGGTGCGCCACCACCCGGGCCACCTGGTACACAACCGGGGTGGCTGCCAGTGCCACACCCGCCGCCACCGCGTGCCAGCGAAGAACATGCTTCACATCGCGTAAAAACAGACTCGCCGCTTGCTGCGCCTGACCATTGCCGTCGACAACGCTTCCGGCGGCTGCGGCGACATCCACGCCTCCCATTAAAAATGAGGAATGCTACGCTTGAATATAGATAGACCGCGCGTGTCTTTTTCACCTCTTATGCTGAATGGCGGTGTCTGCCGACACACGGCGCAGCGGCAAGTCGCACCGGGTGGCAACAAAGAAAAGGAGGCTTGAGGGAGCGAGAGAGCGCAGCAGACCCCTTCCCCCATTCCACAAGCACACAGGAGCACGCAACGGAGAGCAACAAGCGAAAAAGACGCGGGCGGGTGGTCGAGCGATGGTGCGCGGCGGGGCAGATTATGGCGGCAAAACGAGGCGGTGGATAGTCTCGGGTACACCGCTCAGAGAAAGAGATGCTCTACGCACCTAAGAATGTACCAAAGGAGATCCAAGAAGAGCACAAGGCAGGAGGAGCAGGGCGGACGAAGATAGAGTGGAGGCAACGCACTCACACATGCGGAGATAGACAGACAGCAAACAAAGGAGGAGATGGTTTCACGAGATGAAAGATGGTGTACGTGTACGTGCCGGCACCCTTTATATAACTGAAGGGCCTGTACGCCGGCGTATATATATATATATGTCTGTGCGCATGTTAGCGGAGCGAGGAGAACAAAAGATGATGACGACGTCGGGGGTAGAACGGGGGGGGGTCGAAGGCGATATGCGCGCCGGAACAATGAACGGTCCATTTTAGCGAGTGCAAGAAACGAAAAAATGAGAGAGGTGCGTACATGGGGGGGGGGGTGGCGAAGTTATCGCAGGGAGGCAGACCCCGAAGAGGTCGGCGATGGATGGATGTGAAGAAGGTCTAGTAGCGAGAGAGGGGAGCGCGAATTGCGGGCAGGGCGGTGGGGAGTGCCACTTCCCGCCAAGCACAGCTCCATCAACGTAACATCAGCACCGCCTACAGCGTGCATCGACGCATCCTGCGTTGTGGTTGTTCTCTTGTTCTCCTAGACGGGGTGAGGAGTTGGGGAAGAGCGGTGGAGGATGTGTTCGCTGCCGCCTCCGCTGCCGCCAAACACACACAGATGCAAGCATGCGGAACCGCCCCTCTCACTCTCCCCCACCTAACACGAACACGATAGCAAAGCAGAAACGGAAAGGCGCGTGAGGGAGACGCACCTGTGCAATGTCGCAGAGGTGGGTCTGTGCGCGGTTTTCGTATGCGTGCGCCTCATCCGCCTCCCGCGGAGGGAGGGCTGCCGAAGAGACGACTGCCCTGCCAGTCACCCAGCGCGGTCGACGGGGAAGAAAAGAGCTGTGCATCACATGAGGGAGTGGCGAGGTCAGCAGCCGCACCAACGAGAGATGCATCACTCGGTAGTACCGGCGGCACCAGGGGTAGAGCTTGCTGAGACGCATCGGTCCGCGGCTCGCGGACGCACGCAGCTTCCCTCATGCTGCCAGAAGGGCTGGCGCCGATGGCCTCGTCGCCACGGCGCGTGCCATCACCATCGTCACTCCCAGAGTGAGGAGCAGAGAGCGGCGGCGAAGCTGGCGCATCCGCTGGGAGTCGAGTGGTCATGCGACCCTGCTTCGCAGGCGAAGACAACGGAGACAAAGAGTCTGTCGAACATCGTGTCATATGTGCCTTCTCCGTGTCCCCCGCGCGCACCACCTCTAGCGCGACGCGCGCACGGTTCATCGTGAACGGGCTGTCGGCACCCATCCGCGTTGGAGTACTTGAGGTGGTAGCGATATTGGCTGCAGTGGCGTTTGGCGTGGGCGCTCGTTGCACCTCTTCACCAACGCCGGGACTCGACCAAAGCTCGGCTGAAGCCCGCGCGGCGACAGCATCATCAGCCGCGCCACCGGTGGCGATGAAGGCAGAAGAAAACGCACGGCTCCCACCATCGGCGCTGTCGCCGGCATTCCAGCGCAGTGCTTCGCCGGCTCTGGCCCCCACCGAATCCCTCTCGATTTCGGCTATGGGGGCAGTTGTCGACCACGACAGTGCAGAGTGCAGCGAGTCGGCGCCCACGTCAGGAACGCTCACCCCCTTCCCATCGGCTGCAGAAGACAGCACGGACGCGGCGGCAGTAGCGCCGGGATCAGCGTGAGCCGGCGCGCTGTAGGGCCTACACGCGACTGAGCCTGCGCCTCCATTTCCTACATCGCCCCATTGCGTGCCTGTCTTGTAGTGGAAGGGTTCCTCAGCAGTTACCGGCGATGCCGTAGCACGAGCGACGCCGGTGCCCTCACAGAGGTGCCCGTCGCCATGTAATGTGGCTTCTGCCGCACCCTCTGCAGCCTCCGCTACGCTCGCCTTCATCGACGCGGCTTGGGCCACATTCGGCAGTAGAGTCGCCGCCACGACTGCGAGCGCGCCCTGCGATGCGGAGGTGTGCACCGGCGGAAGCGGCGGTGGCGTCGACGCACGTTTCGCCACGCTGCTGTGCTCCGCCTTCGGACCACCTACCTCTTCTTTCACCCCGTACCCCACCAAGAGAGCGGAGGATGTGGAGGGGCGGTGCCCATCATACGACGCCGGAGTTGGATGCTGCCCGCTGCGCCGCGCCAGCGTCCGCGCGCGAAGTTCGGCGTTCGCGGCCGCCCGCCGCACCTCGTCGGAGCGGATCTCCGTCACCGCCACCTGCGCCTCTGAACGTATGGCTACCGTAACGATAGCCAAGACGTCATCCACAGCAACGACGCCGCTGCTGCCGCTGCCGTCGGCGTCTAATGACTCGCCTGCCCCCTCGATACTATTTCCCTCGTCGACTGTCGGCGAAGACCGCCGGCCTCCAGGTCCCGAGCGCCGCTCGAGAGAGGAAAGTTGCAGCAGCTGTTCTTCCACCTGGTTGTACACAGCGTTCAGCGTGCGCTTGATGCGCTTGCACTGCTGCTGCACTGTCTCCTCCGGCACACGAACGTCAGCGTTAGCTTGAAGATGCTGCAGTTTCTCGTTCAGCTCCGTCAAGACGTCGATCTCAGCGCGCAACTGGCGTCGATCGCGGTCGTGGCGGAACTTGGCATCCTGCAAGGCCGTCTGCAGCGCAATCACTTCTTGGTCCTTTGCCATTAGCTTCTCTCGCCACTGCATCACCACCGGCCCGCCGCCGTCGCCGCCAGTGCCGCTTCCTTCCACCTCCAGCAACGTCGCCTGCCGGCCCTCTCGATAGCCTGCAGCGTGACCGTCCGACCTGCCTGTGGCGTATCGCTCTTCGCTGACGCGCTCCAGCTCGTCACGATGCCGCGCATCGCGCTCCACCAGCCGCAGACGCATCTGCTCCGCCTCGTCCTTCCGCTGCTGAGCCCATATGTCCTGCTGCAGGCGCAGATCCCTCTCCAACGCCTGAGCGCGGTCGGACAAGCGGCCCATCGCCTCGAGCGCGCGTTGATAGTTCGCGTTCGCCTCCTCGAACTTGTGGCGGTGGCGCTCGATGCTGGCGAGAAGCTCCTCCCGGTCTTTCAGGGAATCCTCGATGGCGATCTCCTCCTGCGGCGCCCGCCCGACCACCCTCCGCATGACACGCTCCAGCTCTGTGTTGTTGTGCTGCAGTTTTGCTTCAATGTCGAGACGGTCGATCTTTTCGTACAGGGAGCCCAGCTGCACCTGCACACGAGTCAATGCGCATTCTATGCTCTCCCACACTTGCTGCGATGTCCCCCGCTCTGACGCGGGGGCGCTCGGCAGCGGCTGCTGTGGTTGTTGTTGCAGAAAGTGGAGGAGGAGTTGCTGAAGCAGCGTGTTCGTGGACAGCGCGCTGGCAGCACCGGGAGCTTGTGACGGCTCCGCAGCAGGCGGTGGCGCAGACACAGAGACGCTGGTCGCGGCGGCAGCAGTAGCAGGTGCGGGAGCGGGCGGGGGCGGAATTAGTGGCGCCAAGTCACCAGCGGCAGTCGGAGTTGACGGCTCCGGCGTGCCAATGGGGGATGAGACGGCCTGCAGACACGTCATGTAGATCACCGCCGGGGTGTTGAGAGCGAGCTGGGGCGCACTTCTGCCAGGGCGCTCCGATCGACGAGAATCCGTCCGCGGCTTCGGCTGCCGCACGCGCGTGTCTTCTGGCGTCAAGAAGACAAGCCGCGACTCACCTGTTCGCATGCCCACCAGTGCAGCAGCAGCGGCATCCCAAAGAGTCCCATCCGTGGCCGTCACAGTCCGCGGTGCCGACGGCGGCACCTCCTCGACGCAGCTGCCTGGAACGCAATAGAGGGTCTCCCGGCTCACGCGACGTAGCGCCCACGTTTGCCAGCAGATTGTCGCCGGCACATCTGGCCGGACCACGCCCGGCGCACCACCGGCAGCACTGGCAGCACTGGCCGCTGCCTTGTCCGTTTTGGAAGGTGGCGAGGCGGGCAATGTGCGCACGGATGGAACACATGTCGACGCGGTGCCCGTGCGCTGTGCCAGTGTCGCCGCATACTGTGCAACGGTGTAGGCGGAGACGAGGAAGCGACTCGCCTTGTCGCGGTCAGGAAACATGCACGTCCACCAGCACCCGCTGCCGCTCCCACCCGCTGCGGACCTCTCAGAGGAGCTGGCTCCACGGATACCAGTGCAGCCGATGTCGAAAAAGGTGAGGTACTGTGGCTGTGTAGCGTCTTGACGCAGTTGCAGCGAGTCGCTAGAAAACACAGCGTCGGTGGCGTCGAGAGCAACGCGAGAGAGCACCTGGCGGTTGCTGCTGATGAGCAGCAACGTCGGACCACCGGCCGCCGCATTTGACGCAGCGACAGCCTCTTGCTGTTCGCGGAGGTGTCGGCGCAGAGCGGCTGACGGCGGTGAAGCAGCAGAGGTGGTGACTGCGGAGGCAGTAGCAAGGGGCACGCATAGCGCCAGCATGCACGTGCCGCTGTGCAGGGAGTCACGGTACGCTTGTACTACCGCGTGCTCGGCTGTGATAAGCCCCGCCCCCGCTTCACCCGTGGCAGCCGCGAGAGCAGCGGCGGCGCCGCCTGCAGCCCCCGTGCCGCCATTGCCATCGTAATCGAAGCGCGGAGCGAAGAAGGCAGTGGCTTCTGTGGCACCACTGCCGGTATCGGCTGAAGCGCCGTTTGCGACATTCCCGGCAGCGGCGGCCTGCGTGGCCGGGGGCTGACTTGGTGAGTTACTCATTCCTCGCATCGTCAACGGCGTAGGGCCCGCGCCGAAGAGCTGCGACAGGTTTTGACGAGTGGCTGTTACCTTGCTGGGCTCGGGAAGCTGCACTGCTGCTGTGCTTCTCCTGTCGTTGTCGAGGCTTGCGGAGTGGAGCTGCGAAGCCGCGCCCGCCGACAGCGGATCCTTCGCCAGGCGTGAGCCTGATGTTCCAGACATGGCTCGATCACCGGCACCCGCAGCTGCGAAACGGAAGGCATCGGCGTTGTCGTCGTCACTGTCGGACGCGAAAAGAACGCGTCGGTTCATGTCGGTGCCGCCGCCCTCTGACGCACACGCACACAAACAGACAAGCACCGGCGCACGCCGGAGTCTCACACCCCTCTGCACTGACGCTTTTCTGCAGGAGACCCTATTTTCGTTGGTTGGTTTGGTTGTTGTTTTCGGTTGTCTTATGCGTCCTCTCGCGGTAGCGGTGCAGGACTAGCGCGCACGGCTGCTACCCTCTATCCCGAGGTGATGGCGAGACGAGCGCCACACACCAGAAGAAAAAAGAAGAATACGCGTTGTGTTGAGCGCTCTCGTGCGTGCGTGTGCGTGTGTATGGTGGTGCTGAGTGAGCAACGTTCTGCACTCGATGGTCTCCGCTCACTTGCCCGAAGGGGGCCTGCCTTGAGAGAAAAAAGTGTCGTGGGGTGCTGCGACTGATCGACTAGAGGGGTGTGTTGGAGGGGGAGGGGGGGGCAGAGTCGATAAAGATCTTGGGTTTCACTCATGCATGCACGAAGTGATGTGAGCATGGGTGAACGTGCACCTCTTTCGCGTGCACCGACACACGCACACGCCTACACTCTCTACTAGAGGCAACAAAAGACGGCAGCGGCTGGCGAGGCGCACGTGCGCAAAACCAATAAAGCCGGAGGGAGAAAGCGAGCGAGTTGGAGCTGTACATTTATGAGCGCGTGAACCATGCAGGCTGTGTGAAGGGAGAGGGAGGGGGGCGCAGAATCGTCTGCGACGCCTGGTCACACTCGCAACAAGAAAAAAGAGATGCACACACCCACACCGACGCATATCAAAGTCGCTTCCTGTTTCTGCTGAGGTACGCGCGCGCTGTGCTGACATGCGAGCAACGATGAAAGGAGAAACAGGCATCCGTTTTGTTTTTGTGCTGCGTCTGCGGGAATCGGATGCACACCCGTGTTGATGTGTCGATGGGGGAGGGGTGAGGGCATTGCTCAGAGGAGGGACACGAGAGACCGCTGATCAAGAGTGGCATGCAACAACAGGGAGGGAATAACAACAACGAACGAAGAAGAGGAGGGAGGAAGGGAGGGTTGTGGGTGGTGGGAAAGCCGGAAGAAGAGACGCTCAGACGCATCTGTGCTGTTTCTCTTCTCGACAGCGTGATACAAGCACGCCGACCTTTCTCTTTTCTTTGTCTTCGCTATGCCGCTTCTCACCTTGCCACCACGCACCGCATTTTATTTTCGAGACATCGACAGCAACCGAAATGGGGCGAGAGGAGCAAACCAAACCAAGCGCCCCTTCCCCACCCCACCCTCTCCCAAGTAAAGGGCATGTAAGAAAAAAAAAAGAAACGGCAAGTACGTCTACGTGTACATCGGAAAGAGGCGGCGAGAGAGAGAGAGAGACATCGAACAAAAACCACTTACACATCGCGCACGCCCGCCCACACGCCCACTCTTTGTACATCCGTGGAGGCGGCCCATCAAGCGCATCCGCCATCGCAGCAGCAGCACCCGCCGTGGCGCAAACGCCGCCATCTCAGTAAACGGGCGAACGTAAAGTGAATAAAGAGCACACAAAAACGCGTCATGGACGCCCGCAACAGAGGCTTCACAGATCACAGAAGATATCGTCGTGTGGGTTGTGACGAATGAGCCACTCCGCCAGGTAATCCACCGGGTCTGCTGGTCGCGTTGCACACACCTCCAAAAGACCCTTGTGCAGGAGGGGCAACACGCGCTCCTGCAGGTAGTTTGTCATGGGCCGCTTGCGCGCTTCCAGCTCCGCCACGTCAGCCTGCTTAAGCGCTAGAAGTCTCTCCTCGGCTACTGAGCGGGCTTCAGACTCCTGCGCGCACTCCAGGGATTCGGCAGCCGCCTGGGCCGCTATCTGCTGAGCGCGGCCGTCCTCCTCCTCAGCCAGCAGACAGCGCTGGCGCACGGCCTCGCGCTGGATCTCCTCCAGGCTCTTGCCAAAGTTGTGAGGGCATCCGAGAATAACTTGCTCGAGCAGCTTCTCCGTGCTGCTGAGCTGCGGCGGTGCGTATGCGGACATGGGCGGCAAAGGTGGCACAAGAGGCTCGTTGCCTTCGATGGCCACCAAGTGCACCTCGGCGCGGCGCTCCTCGCCCGTCGCGCTGCCAGTGCTCAGCAGCGGCGCGGTGGTGGCAGCCGCACACTCCCAGTAACTGAGCACCGAATACGGCATGTCAACGTACTCTCGCTTGTACGTCTGGAGAGCGTGGTAGAAGGCTTCCACGTCGACGTTGCGTGTGGCATCGTCGTTGCCGCAGGCGTTCACCGCGCCCTCCTCCGACGCCGCACCCATCGCCTTAAGGCGGCTCAGCAGGTACGCGTCGGACGCTTGAAGCACAATGACGTGGTTTGGCAGCCGGGCATCGCTCGCCGGCTCCTTTGCCGGAGCCGCCTCCGCGGCGCCGGCTTCTTTGTCGTCGTGGCCGTCGCCCGCAGCACCAGATGCAGCGGTCGCAGGGGCGCCGCCTTCGTTGGCGTAGCGTGGCCGGAGCGCCTCTTCCTCTGTCAGCGGCGGCTGGAGCTGGTCATCCTCGTCGTCGCCGAACACGAGCCGCGCCAACTCCAACGTCGTCGGCACCCCATCCAGCACGAATCCCTGCACCCGACAATCTGGCTGGGCAAGGCGCCAGCGCAGCATGAGAGCGAGGGCGCGGGGCTGGAACGGCGCATGCTGCAGAGCAGCTTTGAGCTGCTGCTGCTCCTCTTCCTCCTCTCGCGTCTTCTGCGCATCCTTGTTGCCTTTTTTCTTCGCGTTGGCGCCACCGCCACCCGCGGTGGCGGCTTTCTTTTTTGGGTTCACCTCAGGCGTCGGCGGTCGTTGGTGCAGCCGAAGCAGCAGCACGCGTTCCATCTCCGCAATCTTGCTGATCCACGCATGCGCTTGCGGCTGCTCGGCCCACCACTCCAACACGAACATGTCGAGCTCCTCCTCCTCCGCCTGGGTGAGGGCCAGCTCGGTTGCAACGGCCTCATCGTCGTCGTGGACCGCCATCGTCGCCACGCAGGCGTCCGCACCGGCTCCTGTCGGCGCTTCTCCTGGCCCGCTGTAGTTATTTGCGCGATTGGCACTGCTGCCAGGGCGGTAGCTGCCGTGACTCGCCAGGTCAGCGGCTTCAACCGAATCCTGCTCGTTGTCGCCCGGTGACCCCACTCCTTCCCGAGCACCTGCTAAGGAGGCATCGAGACGTTCGGCCTGGGCATCCCACTCACGTTGCTGCCACGCCAGCAGACGGCGCCGCTTCAGCCCGAGGCGGCGTTCCCGCTCAGCTTCTCGCACCGCGGCCTTCGTCGACTCCACACGTGAGCGGAGCTCTTTCAAGGCGGCCGTGTAGTCGAGCACGACCGAGTCCAGGGACACGCGTGGAAGGCGGTAGTAGCGCGCCACACGCGTGGCGAGGTACGTCTTTCCGACCAGCGGCGGTCCAACAATGGCAATGCGGTGCGGTTGGACGTGGCGGGCGGCGGTGAACTCGTCTGCGACGGCACGAAGATGGCGACGGATGCCGCCCTCTGCAATCCATGTGTTCGGCAGGGGCAACTGCTGCTGCGCGGAGGCGACCGCATCGCTCGACTCGGCCCCTTCCTCGGCATCCTCGGTGCGTGCCATGATGATCCGCATCGTCTCCGGCTCGACACGCAGGTCAATCGTGAAGCGCTCCACGTCGCGGTAGAGCGGGTACGATTCTGGCGCGACGGGGTGCATCGCGCACCGCCCACCAAACATGCGGTTCACGGCGGAGACGATGCTCTGCCAAGAGTTCTGGTTGCTCCCGTCCGTGGCGAAGAGGTAGCGCCGCTCGGGGAACGGCAGGGCGTCAGCAGGGCACCGGAGCAGTTTGCGCACAAAGCAGGCAAGATCCTGCACGTGCACGATCGGCACGCGCTGGTGGCCGCTGCCGAAGATCGGCAGCGTTGCCGAGGTCGCCGCGTGCTCGTTCTCCTTCTTCTCTGGCTCGGCAGACCACGCTAGGCGGAAGAGAGGTTCGAGTACGTCCTCCTCGCCTCCGTAGGTGAGGCCTCCGCAAATGACAAAGGTGTCCAGCGGCAGGCCGTTCGCGTGATGCGCTGCTGCGACGGCCCTCTCGGCATCGCGCCAGTTCAGATAGCGCAGATGCGGTACACGACGGTTGTACTGATCCTCCGTCAACACCTCTGCCCTCGCACCCGAGGCGACGGCGTCACCGCCGTCCTCCCTGTCTTCGTCCTCTCCATCGCCGCCGCTGTTGTCCTCACCCTTGGCTGCGCTCTCGTCGCCGCGCATCGCGTCCACTACAGCGTGCCGGGATCGGTCCTGCGCCTCAGCGAGAATGCTCTCCAGGAAACGCGGTGGAGGCGGGGGGTACGGCGCTTCGACGTCCTCCTCGCCATCAGCGACAGGGCTATCGTCCTCGTCGTTTCCGTCGCCAGCGGCAACTTCCCCTTCCTCCAGCGACGGAGTGGCGTACCACGTCATGAGGCTGGAAAGCAGGACCAGACGCTTCGGTCGCTCAAAGGAGGGCTGCATCTGCAGGAACTGCACCACCTCTAGCACTGTTTGAGCCTGGTGCAGCTCTAGCACGATCCAGTCGCACGCGAGCAGCGCGCTACGCACGGCCAATGTGTCAAGGCGTGAGAAAAAGGTGCAGGACGCATGCGACTTTAACGGCTTTTCGCTGCCATCGGTGCCATCCACGCCTGCAGTCGGGTGGCTATCCTCCGCTTCAAATGGCCCAGACCCCTCCAGCGGCAAAGCCGTTTGGGCACGGGCACTAACGCAGGGCACCAGGGAAGTGTAGCTCTCCTCCAAGACGCTGTTGTCTTCCTCGGCCACACCACCGACACGTGTCTTCGCCGCTGGCTGCTGCGGTTGCTGCTGGGCAGCCGACGCAGCGGCGTTGAGCTGCTCTGCGGCGGCCGCATCCCACATGCAGCCGTAGATGTCGTAGTGCGACGGGTACTGCTGGAACTGACGCAGCAGACGCGTGCCGACGAAGGAGTCCGCGTAGGACAAGAAAACAGACACGCGCGGCATCTTCTCTTTCGTATATCCGTGACGTGTATGCTGGCTTTCGCGTACAGAAAACCTGCTAAGGGGAGAGCTTCAAGGAGTTCCACCCCGCTGTCGTGTCTGCGAAGCCCGCACCGACTCGGCGCGCTCTTCTTGACCACAATGAGGGGATGTTGAATGGTAGCAGAAGAGAGCAAGTGAAAGGACGACGACGAGCTGCAAAACGACGGCCCAAGGGGGACGGCGACGCGATGATGAGAGAGAGCGAGCAATGCCAATCACCGGCCATCGACGCATGCGCACAGCAGAGAGTGAGAGGGGAGGGGGAGGAGGAGGGAGATGCAACGTGCGAGGTGGAACAGAGAATGGTGCACGCCTGACGAAGGCGCAGAGAGCTGGAGGAGACGAAGAGGTCATGAGGGCAAAGTGTGCAAGAGGCCGCCGCTACGAG